>NC_056727.1:72559180-72561680 GCF_019279795.1 Protopterus annectens | reverse complement strand
ATGTGGATGTGAAAGAAAAAGCTGTGTAGGAATAAGGGGGTGATTAGAGGGGCAAAAATAAGGGAGGAGAGAGACAAAGGGAGAGACAGATCCTTTGTGGTTTGTAGAAGCAGCCTAAACAAAGGAAGGTTGCTGTTGTGACTAAATAGATTACTATTCAATAATCAATGTAGTGAGGATACAACAATGATTAAAAGCAAGTGTGGGACCCTAGCAATGCCAAGAGTTCTTCAAATGTTTCAGTTTATCTTGAAGTACTTTCTGTTATGAAGTTGTTTGAGCACTAGAGAAATGCAATTCTACATTTTGGCAACATATGAGTATAGAGACATCTGTGATATTGTTTGTTTAGATGTTTGTTGAAGTAGTTTGTCAGTCGATCAAAGAGATCTGGTAGGTAAATAGTGCTAAATAACATTACTGACGCTTGTACATTTTCCTGGTTTGTAAGTGAGGGTGGTTGTTGTAACTAGCTGGTTCAAGGTTGCTCTTTAAGTGCCAGCCAGTGTTGAAATGTATGTGATGGATCACCTGCAAACCTTTCTTCTTTGTTGTATCATTGCTCAAGTAAGTTGTGCTGGGTGCTTTATTGGTTAATGAGTATAGGGGCAGAATAAAAAATAGTAAGGTAAAGGTAGGCAGAAGCTATAGTTGTATCAGTGAGCTAACACAACAGTGTGTATAATTTAATTTCTTTGATTTTTTTTTTCTTTTATGAGGTAATCAAATATCATGTCCACATTGATAATGACGCTTAAAAGAGTTAAGTGTGGGTGAAATGTTCAATTTTAGTACCATTAGAGAATATTATAATGAAGAAACTTTACATACCATAGAACTGCATAGAAGTGAAAAATGTTAGCTTGAATATTTTGGTTAAGAAATAACTGAGATTTGGTAAATCATGATTTAGTAGAAGAAAGGGATTCCTGCGTCAGTTGTTCACTTTTGTAATCTAATTTCATTATTTCACAAAATCGGATGAATTCTTTCCTTTATTCGGACTAGCAAAAGGGTTTCAAGAAGTAAACTGGCTCCACTGAAATAAACATCATCATCATATCAGAAAAAAATTGGTATTTCTGGGATGATTCATACAAATTCAGTAAAATGAGGACTTTTCAAGGTAAAGCAGTGACTTTGGTTAAAAAATTCAACCCTTAGCCTTAGGGATCACTCAAGGAAGCATGTTGTGGTTTAAGAAAAGTTACGTTTTTTTTTTGTTGTTGTTTGCTTGTTTTCCTTCGCTGAGAAAATCCTAGTTTTGACATCTTGTCAGAAGCTGCTTGTGAATACTCTTTCTACATTAATGGTAAAGTCAAAAGTGTCAGTACTCACCAATAGTTTCAGCAAGCAGGCAACACGTATTGCAAAGAACAGGGTGATTCACCATGTTTGCATTTCAGCATTTCACATTCAATTGACTACAGCTCACAATCTGCAATGCATTATGGTTAGGTTATTTGTTAAATGCTACATTGCACTTTAATTTTAAGAGAGCAATGACAGTATATACAAATGGACAATGTCTACAAGATTTTAACAGGTTTATTCTATGTACTATCTCACTTTTTTCAGTAGGGTAAAAAGTGTTTCAGTGGGAGACTGTGAAGTGTTAACAAGGACATCTACCAGCTATGAATAACTGCTCACAAGTAGTATTCTATAATACAGTATACTGTTCTGAGACAAAGGCTTCCTTACATTCCTCTTTTAAAACCTTTGCATGCAGTTCTCAGTTGCATGTCTTTATTCTAATGAATAATAATTATTCTAATGAGTAATAAGGGTGTGACAATTGTATGATACATGTTGCTATGTGGTTGGATGGATATTGGTAGGTAAAAAACAATGACATGGATAACTGTGCTGGAAGGGATGTTAAATCAACATGGGGTCAAAGGCTGCCTTGTGGGTCACTTTAAGACTAGCCAGTTTCGGATCAAACCTTGAACTTTGTGCTTGGGAGATAAGCACTTTAACCATTGCACCTACTTTCCACCCCCTTTGCAGTAAGAAAACTCTGAGGATGTCCATATTACTACAAGAACTCACTCTATTATATATTTATATCTATATCTATATCTATATATATATATATATATATATATATATATACACACACACACACACACACACACACACACACACACACACACACACACACACACACACACACACACACACACACACACGTATGCATTTGCTCTCAGATTCTGAGATACATATATGTGTACTACTAAAAAACAAAATGTACTTGTGTTTTATGTCCAGAAGAGCTAGTCAGGGGCACTTACTGCTTCCTAGTACAATAAAATGTAGTTATCCTCAGAATCTGATTCCCACTGGTTAGAGGACAGCTCTATGTATGTTCTAGAGTTTTGAGCACTACTACCATAACTGTATTTGAAAATGGTGCTCTCAATGGTGCTTTCAATTTCATGCCTCAGCAGATATTTATATTTCTACCTCATTAGCATTTCACAAGTATAGGGGGTAC
>NC_056727.1:72546680-72549180 GCF_019279795.1 Protopterus annectens | reverse complement strand
GGGCTAGTCTAGCTGGATATATGTCCATTTTCAGTAGAGGCCCGGGGAGAAAATCTCCAAGTATTAGTACATAGTTTAATAAAAAGTGAACATAAAGTAATTTAAGCTAAAATAGTAAGAAGTAAGTCAAGTAAAAACAAAACATTTTTTTTTCTTTTTTTTTTTTTTTCTTTTTTAGGAAATTGGGAAATTAGTAACACAATAGTCTTACACATAAGTGAGATATAGGATCCCACATATTATGTCATGGGGAAAGCATAGTACATTTTACAAAGTAACATAATTAGAAAGCATAATGAATAGACTGAGGATAAAGTAAGAAAGGAAGAGAAGGTAAGATAGGAAAGGTATCTGAGTTAGTATAGGATGAGTTAATGGATTTAATTATCATCCTAGGGCTAAATAAAGAGTTACTTTATGAAAGGGAGGCAGAATTTACACCTATGAGAGAGTGGAGAAACACTCAGGGATAACTAGTCAGTGGGTCAGTTCACTATCTTAATGTATATTTGAGGAGCTAGGAGACCTCAGCTGGGTTACTGGGTAAAGAAGGGAGAGAGGGGAAGGTAAGGAGACAAGAAAGGAAGAGCAAGGCTAGTCTGGGTTAGTGCAGGGGCAGATCCATTTTTTATTGAGGTATGTTTTGAGATTCTTCTTGAAAATAGGAAGAGAAGTCAGAGATGAGATATCAGAGGGTAATTTGTTCCATAGTTTTCCAACTGAGTTGGAGAACAAGCTATCTCCTGCAGAGTTATTCGTTGTAGTCCTGTTGATCAAAAGTTTGTTAGAGGAGCGTAGATGTTGCAGGTTATAATAAGGGGCAATGAAGATGGTGAGTATTGGAGTTTTAGTGGGTTGGTACAGGGTTTTGTGAGCTATTATAAGTTGTTTTAGTTCGATCTGATTGTGAAGTTCTAGCCAGCCAAGTTGTCTTAGATTAAGGCAGTGATGGGTCCTAAAAGGAGATCCGGTAGCAAATCTAGCAATGTTGTTGTAGGATATAACTAGTTTATTAAGGTTTGTTTTTGACCGGTTGGTATAAATAGGGCATGCATAGAGTAAAGTAGAGATAAGATGAGTTTTGGCTAGCGTAATTCTAGTAGCTGGGGTAATAAATGGTTTGATTCGATATAGGGTTCCAATTTTTTTGTTCACAGTTTTTATAGTAGAGTTAATGTGATTTTCAAAATTAAGTTTATTGTCTATTGTAATTCCAAGTAATATTGTGGTGGTGTCAGGAGAAATACTAGTATTGTTGGTGGAAGTGATTAAGAAATTTAGGGGGATTTGCTTACGTGTTGGTGAGAAGAGTAGTAGCTTTGTTTTCTTAGGCTTGAGTAGAAGGCAGCATTGAGAGAACCATTGTTCTAGTGTGTTAAAGGCTTTTTGGGTAAGAGACTGAAGTTCAGTTTGAGAGGTCGCTGTGCAGATTATAGTGGAGTCATCTGCATATTGAATACAGGTAGTAAAAGGGATAGCTGATTGAAGGTCGTTAATAAAGATGGAAAAAAGAAGTGGACCTAGCATAGAGCCTTGTGGTACACCTAGGGAGATAGGAAGGTGTTCAGATAATGAGTTCTTCCAGAGTACTGCTTGTTGACGGTTTTCTAGGTAAGATTTAAACCAAGTTATGCTGTTAGGATCAAGTGAGAGAGAATTAAGAATGTGCAAGAGTATTTGATGATTCACCATGTCAAAGGCTTTAGATAAGTCAATGAATAGTGCAGAAGAAAGACTGTTTATGTTACGGTTAGTGTTGATGGTGTTTGTGAATGAGAGCAGTGCAGTGGTGGTACTGTGGGAAGGTCTAAAGCCGTGTTGACAGTTAGCAAGTAGTTTGTTTTGGAGAAGATGGTTTAGGAGTTCTTTATGGGTACATTTTTCCAAGATTTTGGCAATGGGTGATAATAAAGCAATGGGATGATAGTTAGAGAATTCATTAGAGTTTCCCCCTTTGTGTAGTGGGATGATGTGAGATATATTTCAGATATCAGGGACAGTTCTTTCTTTGATGGATCTATTTATCAGTATGGAAATGGGATAGGCAATAGCTTTAGCTCCTATCTGTAGGAACTCAGCAGGGAGTTTGTCTTCGGAGGGGGTAGAAGGTTTAAGTTTTTGTAGTAATGATAAAATATATGATGTAGAGATCGGAATAAAGTGAAATGAGGGGGGTGTATTTACATAAACAGGATGTAGTTTTGAGGTGTCAGGAGATAGTTGATTTGCAAGATTTTGTATAGTATTTGTAAAGAAGGAGTTAAAGGCATTAGCTATTTGTGTAGGGTTGTCAGGGTGAGAGTCTTGTGGGTTGGGTGTGATTGATTGGCCTGGAGATAGAAGATTATTGATTGTGGACCAAAATTATTTTGGTTCCTTATTGGATATTTGTTGTAGATGAAGGTAGTAGTTCTTTTTGTCTAATAGTATGGCTTTTTTAGTGTTGTTCCTACATTATCTGAAGGTTTGATGGTCAGCTTGGTTCTTGGAAGTACGCCAT
>NC_056727.1:72514180-72544180 GCF_019279795.1 Protopterus annectens | reverse complement strand
AGGTGCATTTCTAGGACTGTTGAGTTTCAATGCATTTTCAAAGAATGTTGAGTTCCAGTGTAATTTCAAGGACTGCTGAGTTTCTGTGTACTTTCAAAAAATGTTCAGTTTCTGTGTATGTTCAAAGAATTTTCAGTTTCTGTGTATTTTCAAGAAATGTAGAGTTTCTGTGCATTTTCAAGGAATGCTGAGTTTCAAGGGAAGAAAATGTTATTGTTGCTCATGCGAAGTTTGTTTTCAATGTGTAACTGTTTTGTTTAGCAAGTGGCTATCATCACTGGTTGTGCTATAACTTGCAAAAGCAGTGTAACTAGCACAATAGGCAGCATACTTGCCTCTGGTGTGAAAGGCTGTGGGTTCTACTCCCACACCATGTAGATAGAGTGTTGATATTGCAGTGCCCTTTGAGGGGTGGATGGCAGTACTGCATTCCTTAGCATGTCTGCCTTTAGATGAGATGCCTAGCAACTATAAACTTGTTGCCAATTTGACAGCCATGCTCTATTGCAATATTAACAATTTACCATTTGTTTAATGTAACATGGGCAATTTATTCTTCAAGGGCAGCAGGCACTGAATTTGTACATGAAACACTGAAATGTTAAGTTGTTTGCCATCAGCAACCTCTTCATTAGTTATATATCTCTTTAATGTGGAAATATTCGGATGACGTTTACTTCTGTACAGATCATGCATATTAGTGGTCTATAATGACAGACGTCTGACTGGCCTTTTATGGTTGAAATGTTCTGAATGGATAGTTTTGTCATTATTGGTTTATATGTTTTGTTTCATTGCTTGCTAGAAAAATGTTCAAACTGCAAATTAAAGCACAGAACAAGTAATGGTGTATTATATAAAGAATATAATTTAACACAACCAGGAAGGTGAATTAAAGAGCACATGCATGTATGCATGTGTGCAAGAGGCCTATCATTTGAAAAAAGCCCAAAGGTAAATTTTATCTGGCTCTGGCAAAATGCATTTTTTTTGAATGTGGGTTTCATAGGGGGGTCTATATTATATCCTCAAATGCTTAAAAAAGCAAACGCTGATTGATCAAACTTATTTTCGCAAAACTGCAAAATATCGAAGCAGCAGAAACTCGAATTTTTTCCTAGGGAAAGAATTTGGTTGTCCGTTTCTGTTGCTTTGGTATTTTCAGTGTTACGGTGGAAAGTTACCAGTCGGATTCAGGTAAGTGTGCGATTGTGTGGATGTGAGTGTTAGGGTGATTTAGGTGAGTTGGGGTTAGGGCTCGGGTTAGGTGTGTGTGCGACTGAGTGGACTTGAGGGTTAGGGCAGATTTAAGTGAGTTAGGGTTAGGGAGCGGGTGAGGTGAGTGTGCTATAGTGACGGACCTTAGGGTTAGGGTTTGGGTTAAGGTAAGTGGATAGTTAGTGGTGTGTGCATAGTTTAGTGTAGGGTTAGGTATCAGATTTTAGGTGTATGTGTGTGGATTTCTGTTTGTTTGGTATGCTTGTGTTGTGTGTATGTGTTTTGCATCAGTGATTTTTTTCCCCGGGAAAAAAATCGCTGATCTGACAGTTCGAGATTGTAAGCTTTTGCTTAAATCAGGTCGATCAATCAGCGTTCACTTTTTTAAGCGTTCGATGATATAATATAGACCCTTTCATAGGTTCATAGATTCATAGGTAGGTACTACGCTAATGGCCCTAGGGCCTATATAAGCCTAGCCAAAAAGGTACCCTGGCTTTCGCCACCCAAGAAAATTATTTTCCTGTGCCCCTGTCGAGCAGACCCACAGAAGTGATCTCCAGGGTGAATTTCCTATCTCCCATCCAATCATCAAGATTTTTCTTGAAGAGTGCTAATGAGGAGCATTGTTTGATATAGATAGGTAGTTTGTTCCAGAGTATGGGAAGTCTCTGGGACAGGAATCTGTCCCTCCAACATATTCTGTTTATTGTGGTGACAAGGTTTAGGTCCCTAGAGCATGTAGCTTGGAGGGATTGGGATTTCTTTAAGTGAAGCATGTCCAACAGCTCTGGGTTTGACATAGCTTTGTATGTTAGGCAGAGATCGCATCTGAGTAGGTGATATGCAACGGAGTAAAGCTGGAGTTTTTTGAGACAGTCTGTGTAGGGCATCTGTTTGAGGCTGGTAATCCTCTTTGTGAAGTATTTCTGTGGCCTTTCCAGTTGTTGTAGATGTCTTGTGAGGTACATACCAAAAGGGGCATTGTACTCTATAATGGGTCTAATCAGTGACAAGTAGAGGGGAACAGTGACCTTTTTTTTCCTTTTGTGATGAGGTGTGCCACATAGAAGGGTTTCCTGACTACTGTGGCAATGTGATTATCAAAGGAGAGACTACTGTCCACCTGTGTACCAAGGTCTCTTATCACACTTTTGGTGTTAAGTAGACTACCGCCTATGTGGTAGTTCACGGGTACAGAGTTTTTACCAAAAGGGATGACAATGCACTTTTTGGCATTGAGCTTGAAGCCATGACTTTGACATCAGGCATCTGTCTCAGCGAGGCCCTTTTGTAGGATGTCCACATCTTTTGGAGTTTTGATTATGGCTCCTAGTTTGCAGTCATCTGCGAACTTCATTAGCCAAAGACCTTCTGTGTTAGCCTGCACTTCAGAGAAGTAGATATCAAACAGTAGAGGACCCAGGACTGAACCCTGTGGTACTCCACTTGTCACTGGTCTGAAGTTGGATTTGGAGTCTGCTACTTTCACAGTGTGGATTCTGTCAGTGAGCCATTTGGCAACTCATCTTGTGACATAGGGATTTATACTTAGTTTAGTGAGTTTATCTATAATTTCAGAGTGGGGGATGGTGATGAAAGCCTTGGCGAGATCTTGATAGGCTGTGTGAACCACCTTACCTTCATCTATGGCTTTGGTGACTGCTTCAAAGAAGTCTATCAGGTTTAGGAGACATGATCTGCCTTTTACAAACCCAAACTGGGTAGGGTCCAGAGTTTGGAGATTACCAGTGTCATTGTTTATAAGTTCCATGATGATACGTTCCATAGCCTTGCAGACCAGGCTCGTCAGGCTAATGGGGCAGTAGTTTTTGAGGTTCGTGGTGGCTCCCCTTTTGTGGAGTGGGATAACAGTTGCTGTGCGCCATTCAGTGCGCACATAGCCTGAGGTAAGGTTATGACTGAACATGTTACTTAGGTGGGGTGCCAGTTCGTTCTATAGTTCATGTAGAACGCAGACTGGGATGTTGTCAGGTCCCATGGATGCTGTGTTCTTGGCTTTGGAAAGTGTGTTTTTTACCTGTGCAGCCGTGATTATAGGAACTTTGCATTCTTTTGCTTTAGAGATGGGCCCTTTAGTGGATGAGACAGATGTAAAGTTAGCACTGAACCTATTTGCCAGGATGTTGGTAATATCAGTTGGTTCTGTATATTTAGTGCCATTGTGCTGTAACTCAGAGCAGATCTGATTGTTGCCATTGAGATTCTTTACATAGCTATAGAATACTTTGTAGTTGTCTTTAGAGTCAGTGGCAATTTTGTTTTCCTTACTAGCTTTGGAGGATTTTATGAGGGATCTCAGCTTCTTACTGAGGCTGACCAGGGAGTTCCTCCAATCATGGGATTTTTTTCTTTTTGCAACAGTTTCTTTCTTCTGTTGTAGAGTTTGTTTATGGCAGGGGACCACCAGATTGGCTTCCTTTTTTTGCAGGATAGCATCTTGGTAGTCCTCTCAACCAAATGGGGACAAATTTCAACAGAATCAGGGACAAGTCAAGAAAAAATCAGGGACAATCAGAGACACTTTTAAAATATTAGTACTATTAACTTGAAACATTGACAGAATCAGACCATAGGAATTAATATACATTTACTGAAGTAAAAGAAGTTTATAACTCCCAATTATTGTCATTATTCATTAAGTGTAATTCACCACCTTTCCTCCAAAAGTCACTAGTTTTAGGAGGGATTAAGAGGGACAGACTTAAAATTTGAGTCAAAATCAGGGATGTCCCTGAAAATCAGGGACAGTTGAGAGGTATGCATCTTGGTTCTGTTAGGGATTGCATGACCCATGCACTCGTGTAAGTGCTTATAAAGTGCATTTGTGTAGGATTCAGCAGTCATACCTCTATTGTCCGTCAGCATGGGTGTCATAAAGTTTGCCACTTCTGTCTTAAAGAAGCATGAAGTTGGCTTTGGAGAAATTTTTTATGGTGGTTTCCCTAATGATGGGTGGGGGAGGGATGTGGATGTCTAGGGTGATTAGCTTGTGGTCGGATCTTACCAACAAGTATTGACCTCTGGAGTGGACCGCCAGTTGCCCATGTTGGTAATAACCAGTTCTAGGATATTGCTGCCCCTGGTAGGGGTGTGGAGAAGTTGATACAAGGCATTGGAATTTATGAATTCCAGAAAACGTTGAGCACAAGAGTTGGTACATGAGTAGTTTCCCCAGTTAATGGTGGGGTAGTTGAAATCACCCATTATTTGGGTGTTAGGTTGTACCCTAATATTTTCCAGTGTGTCATGGATGTTATCTGAAGCATCTGTGGTTTCTAACATCAGTACTGGCAAGTGCTGTAATGCAAAATGGATGTACTGGTGTTGATGGTGGTGGTAGGGTTACAGCAATCAAGTTCCTTGAAGGCCATAGAATGTAAGCTTGTCATTTGAGTCTATGAACATACGAACCTGCTACCCACGGTAGCCTCAAGGAGGCCATTAGGAAAACCAGTTAAACAGTATGGTATTTATTGTTCTTGATTCTGTAAATCAATTTGATAATGTAAAAAGCATTCATTTTTAATGTGGAGCATAGCTGTCAACCTGTATGCACAAGAAATTTGGATAAAACCAAAATATAAAGGTGGGACAAAGGCCCAAAATCAGGAAAAAATTTAAATACAACCCTTATAAACTCAGGAAGTTGGTAAAATAACAGTTTTTTGGATTAGCAAGCATTTTCTATAAAATATAAAGTCTGAAACTTAAATGTATGTCATTGTATAGCATCTTCAGGGGTTTGCCAGAAAAACATGTATTTCATGAGGAACAGATCTAAAATATAAGGCAAAAATCTTAGCATTTTGCAAAAATCTGGACATTTGAGAGGTATACTGTGCAAACATTGTTTCAATTCTAGACCCAATCTCTAATGCATTCTGTAGTATTTTGCAACCTACATCAATCGTTTTCCGAACAATATAGAACTTAGCAATGTATATGACCTTGTCTGTCAGCACACAAATGGGTTTAAGTAGATCTGTATGAATGCATATAATGTTTATAGTTAACCAAACTTGCTTTGTTTTTAGTTTTTTCATTGAATATGGGTAAAGTGTTTCAGAATTCTGGATACATCCTCTCAAGAAATTTATGGAAACTATTGCACCAGTTTGCAAAATATTCAGGTGCAATACATGCCGAAAGCTGCTAGAGGCACAGTCTGTCAATAATCAATGTAGTACATTTTATCCCACAATTTTTCTGTCACCAAACAGTATGAATCTATTCGTTACTATAAAGGTAATTTTTTTTTTTGCCAGGCTCTTAGGTATTTATCTGTATCCCGCATAACTTACCTAGAAAATATTGCTTAAGGCATCTTACTTTAGCTTACCCCCAATGCTAAGATCTAGTTGTTTGCAATTATTATTGGACTGAAGCATTATCTTAATGTATTCATTCTAAAATATAACTTTTTGGTCTGTCTCAGTTAATAAATCCCTAGGCTAAAATCTGATAAAGTCTCTACTATGGATTGTGTTTGAATTTGTTTTCACCTTCTTCACAGTGGTATTTTGTCTGATTCAATCACTGACCACCTTTCTCTCTTTCTGTGCTGGTCTCATCCTAAAGTTTATCATTGTACAGCTCGTCTTTCTTAAACAACACAAGTTTTAGTGATGTACCTTCTTATCCATCTCAGGCATGTTTATTGGAATATACTTACGTGATCTTAATTTGCTGTTCATATATCAGCAACACACTTCCAGCTGAACTCAACACCATGTTATGGTAAATAGCACACTCAGATCTGATCACCCGATTTTTTCCTAAGGAATAGTGAGTTACACGGTCACATGAAGTTAATAATCAAATCTAGCAGGAAAAACTTCTCGCTCTAAACAATGTACCAGCACAAACCAATGCAATTCTGAAACAGTGTCATGGGATTATTGAATCACAGCACTCGAAAGGCAATACAGTGCTTTAGGATACTTATCATTCTGAAATGGCACATCACTCTGTCCAATGTCTAATTAAGGCTGCCACTAATGACTAATAGTAGTTATGACACATGCACATTCTGTTCATTTCTATGTCACAATATAATGTCTGTTTGCATCTGGAAGCTACTGAAATGACCTCAGTTAACTTTCCATCTGACAAAAACTCTAGTTTACAACAGATGATGTATGTCTGCCCATCACTATCCTTCTCACTTATGTAGGTTTAGAATCTTTTATACCCTAAATATGGATCACTGAAATGATTTTCCTACCTTGTGTACAAGGATCTTCCACTTTTTAACAAATGTCCTTTTATAGACTTATTATAAGCATTATCTATTTTAGACATGTATTCACTCCAAAATCATACACCATGGGGCTGTCCATAAAATCTTCTTCGATTCTTAGCATGGCTTCTTGCCTGGATGTAGTAAACAGAATGTTATCTCAACCAATACTGTCTGTGTGGTATGTGACTGACTACACCTGACAAAACTGCCTCACATTACATCTGCCTGGTTACACACTTCATCCAAAGTAAATTTTGTCTTCCTGCCTTAGATCTCTGAGTTACTGGACTGTTACAGTCACATATGAAAGGTACAAAGTAGTTAATCAAGTGTCACAGCTTCCCACCCTTTGCTGCATTTGAAATACTTACAAGTTACTTGTGTTGTGACATACTTGCATATAACACATCTAAATGTTAAGATAAAAGAGAGGACTGCATATGTAAGAAATATAACACAGCATGCAGCAACAAGTTTTATTCAATGGAAACACGATGTCATCTCCGTGTACATCTGTCTCTGTTAGTCAAGCTTTTCCATCACCATAAGCTAAGTATTGTGCTGAATTAATGCCCTCATTATGACGTGCATTAGCATTTAATTGAAGTAGCCATTTCCAAGCAGGGTAGGATTTTAACAATAAAATGATATGCCTCTGGCTGTAATGTGACAGCTAGTAAGCAGGCAAATATGTCACTAAGTATATTTTTATAAGAATGTTTGAAGATGGAGTACCATGGACTTGTGTTATATGTCTTTTGTAGCTATGTGCACTAGTAGTTTGTTTTTGCCCACTACAAAATAGCAACAAATGTAGTTTCTTATTTTTTTTTCTCTAGGAAGTATGAAAACCCTTTTCTTTCATTTATTACTGCCATGGGCATGCACTCTTAACATGTGAGGCTTTACGTAATACATTGATTTTTATAAAATGATTTTTGAGTATTTAAAATCTAACTCGTTGTGTGAACTCTTAAGTGTTTAGACTTGACTATGTGAAACTAAAAGTGTACTGAATAAATGGCAGGATTATAATATACAGTTTTAACCTCAATCGTGGTGTGTTTGCATTTAAGATGTGAATGTTGTATTATCTATCTGTATTGCTTACTTTTATTATTTATTTATTTATTTTAGTTTTCCTTGCCAGCCTTTCAAACATCTCTTCTGCTTAATGCCTGACTCTCCCTCTGGCTGTAATCAAGACTGCTCACCAAGAAGCTTAACTGTCAGAACTTCATTTTGATATACTTTACCTCCCATAATCAAGACCATAACCAAGAGTATTGTTTTTGTTGTTATCACTGATTCCTCCCCATCCACTGAGTACCCGCTGACAGCAAAACAAAACATTTAGCTAACAATCTATGTTTTGTGTTTATATAAAATTACTTAAAATGTTATTGCTGTGGTACTTTGTTGTTATATACAAAATGTTTTCTCTTCTCAAGGCACTTAATGAGGTTTCTTATATTTGTTAAAAGTAGCTGTTGTGGATAAATCAAATATTTCATCTAGCCTGAGCAAGTAATAACGAGTGGAAACCAATTACAACATGACATAATCCAACTTGGTAACGTCACCACTCAGATAATACTTTGCTTACTGACAAGACAGAATTGCCGTACCAATAACATGGTGAACACTGGCATGATTCATGGTCCTTAAATTCTGTAAAAATGATGTTACCATAGCATAGTATACATCTAAATGATGTATTGTGATCAGACTCTTTATTGGACACTTAGCCCTAAGACCCTAAGATACTCAAACTAAAAGTGACATTTTAACTTCAGTAGTTCTAAATTTTGTGCCTGTTAATTGAAGACTGCCTTTTATCATTTTCAGTGGATAATAAAACACAGAGATTTAATGATAACACTGTGGCACATATCTCATTGTTAGGGCATCATTTTAGACATATGACAAGAAGTACCTATTAGCGACAAGTTCAGATTTGCAGGTTCAATTCAAATTCATGCATAGTTATACATCAAAATAGTTATATTAATGAAATTATAGACTGCATTCATTTGATAGAAAATGTTACTACTTTACTGAGTAGAACATGCATGCTTTCTTGATTGTGTTCGAAAGCTAGCTTTCCTTAACTTGTGTCTTGTTACCAAAGGCTTAAGGGATGGCTGTAATCACATTCTTTGCAGAATAAAAAATTAAATCCTATTTCTGTAAATGATAGTTACAAGTAAACATATGGTAAGAAGGCTCTAGTCTATTTCAGATCAAGCTGAGAGAGCTGAGATCCGCTGGTTCACAGATCCAGTTCACTGCGCACTCCGACTGTGTCTGCCTACTAATTACAAACCTTCTTTGTCAATCAAATCTTTGCAATTAACAAAACTATTCCCTTTGGAGACATCTGATTTCAGTCAGAACAGATCCATTGCATCACCATTGAATGCCAGATTGGATAAAAAGAAGATGATTTTAAAGAAGTCTGTTGATAATACTGCTGTGTGCTTTAACTGAAATTATTGACAAGCAGGCAATGCTAAGCAATAAAAAAAAATGATTTACAAAGAAAGAGTCTTGAAATTTCTCTGTCACAGTTACCTTTTTTATTTTGTTAACTTGCAGGGTCATTCACTGTGCAATAAAAGGTTCAGCATTCAGAAATGTATCTGCACCCAAAATCTAAATCTGTGCAACTCTAAGTTACAAAAGTGATAAGTACAGAAAATGTTCCATATTCATGATTATATAATAGAAAAATGGAAATCCATGAAAAGGGCTTTAGGTGTGTTTTGTTTGAGCATACAGTGTCACATCAACAACTCAGTGTATTTAAGAAATCAATTATAATAGCAATGAAATTAGGCATACATAATTCAGTTGCCTCTGTTACTGTAATGATGTTTTTTGAAGTTTGCTTTTGCGATTAAAACGCAATGAGTAATGTGATGTCAGCTGCAGGACTTCATCGTGAATTAAAATTCTGGAGTAGTGTAAGAATAGAAAACAAAGTGGTTCAGTGGTTAAGAGCCTTGTGTTACAGGCCCTGGGTTAATTTTATGATGTTCAGTCACTATCTGTATGGAATTTACATGCTGCTCCTGTGTCTGTATGGGTTCACTCCAGTTTCCTTTCAAAACAGGCTAGCTGATTGTGGCTACTGCAATAAATATAAGCACACGTTTGTCATTACTCTTACCATTGTGGCAGTTCTGGCAAGCTCACTTCATACCTGCACCATATGCTCTTCAAATCCATCCATGGTTTTGTCCCCACAATCTCCAGAAAAAGCTTTTCAAGCATTAGCAATTCTGCCTATAAATGCATACAATGTCTTTCTATATGCAGATCTGCCTGTAAATGCAAACAATGTCTCAGTATTAGCAGCTCTGGCTATCAGTGCATACGTTGTCTCAGTATTAGCAGATCTGCCTATAAATGCATGTGATGTCTCAATATTAGCAGCTCTACCTACAAATGGCTAAAATGTCTCAACATAAGCAGATCTGCCTATAAATGCATGTGATATCTCAATATTAACAGCTCTGCCTATAAATGCATGTGATATCTCAATATTAACAGCTCTGCCTATAAATGCATACAATGTCTCAGTATTAGCAATTCTTCCTATAAACGCATATGATGTCTCAGTATTAGCAGCTCTGCCTATGAATGCATACAATGTCTCATTATTAGTAGCTTTGCCTATAAATGCATATGATGTCTCCATATTAGCAGCTGTGCCACAAAATGCATATGATGTCTCATTAACAGCTCTGCTTATTAATGCTTATGATGCCTCAGTATTAGCAGCTCTTCCTGTAAATGCATACAATATCTCCATATTAGCAGCTCTGCCTATAAATGCATATGATGTCTCAATATTAGCAGCTCTGCCTATATATGCATGTGATGTCTCAATACTTGACCTGTTACTCATCTTTTCTTCTGTTTTTCACTTATATCTAGTTCAGGGTCTGCTCTAAAAATCTCATCCATGGTGTTCTGATTTCCCCTGAGATAATTAAATGCCTCTGTACTTTTCTACTATCCATTGTCATCACTAAACTTCCTTAGTTTATCTCCTTGCAAGACCTCTTTTGTAAACCATGGTCCATTTTCTCACCATTTTCTGCACATTATCATTTCTTTCCATACTGATGCAGAAATGAAATCTAGCAAACTGCACATGATGTTTTAAGAGTATGTTCAAAAACCACTTGAACATAGGATAATGTCATTTTAACTGGATGGTGTCTCCCAGTATCATATGCATTTATATTGCTACCTGTTCATTTTATCTATACCCTCTTGTCTCATCAATAAAAATATAACAAGGTCACTTTCATCTTTGTTGTTTTCAGTTTATTACCCCGGTACCTTGAATTTTCCTAGTAGGAGGACTATCTTACATTTATTTTTATTAAAAATTAACCTGACATGCAATTGATCAATGCACTACCCATATGAAGTTTCATTTTTCCTATCCTCTCCACAGTGGCTACTATTTGCTAATCTCTGCAACATATTTAGAAAGATGGATTTTACATATTTTCAGTTTAATTTCTCAAAGTCTTTTGTGTTTCTATTAACATGACAGGAATGTACCCCATTTCTAAATCAAAGTATGATTAAAATTTGTGAAATTAGTATTGTTTTAGTGTTTGATTTTAGCCAAAGCTGTTCTTCTCAGTACCTGCAGTGTGCCCTGAATTGACTCCTTCTGCAATTTATATGGAGTTTTATATATCGATAGCATATCTAAATATGACTATAAATTCTTTTTTATGAGACCCATTGCTCCTACTACTGTTGGAAATGTCTGGATATGCTTGATTTACAGTGCCCTCATTTCTGCCTCCAAAGCCTGCTATTTTATGACTTTGCGTCTCTCTTTATATAAGATACTGTAGTCAAGGGGTGTACCAATTTCAATGAACAAAGCTGCTTTTTCTCTTATCTTCATGGAGTACTGTATTTGGTTTTCTCACCTCTATTTTTTTTTTTAATTGTTGGTAACCCGTGATCCCATGTGATATAAACTTCATCATTCTCTATAATGCTTTCTGGCTTATATTAATAGTGCTTCTCAGCCACTTCAATATTGTAATGTTTGCACAATTCCCAGTACAACAGTCTTATCATATTATTATGCCTTTCAGTATGCAGACACTCTGCCATTAGTGTATTACACCAAGCAACAATATGTGTGATGGTTTCAAGTTCTCTTTTACAGGCCTGCATTTATCTATTTCTCCTACATGTTCAATGGTCTTTGTAAACCAATAAGTATGTTGTCCACTGTACTGGGCTGTCAATACTAACCGTTCATCTTTTGGTTTAAATTCATCTCTCCTTAACCATTACTGCATCTGATCCTGATTGACATGAGATTGTTCCAGGGCTTTCCATACTTGCAGCTATATGTATGCCTTTATAGATTTCTTGCCTTTCATCTGATCCTTCTCCTGACATGAGGTTGTTCCAGGACTTTTCCATACTTGCAGCTATATGTATGTCTTTTACAGATTTCTTGCCTTTCATCTGATCCTTCTCCTGACATGAGGTTGTTCCAGGACTTTTCCATACTTGCAGCTATATTTATGCCTTTTACAGATTTCTTGCCTTTAATCTGATCCTTCTCATGACATGAGGTTTTTCCAGGACTTTTCCATACTTGCAGCTATATGTATGCCTTTTACAGATTTCTTGCCTTTCATCTTGATCCTTCTCCTGACATGAGTTTTTTCCAGGACTTTTCCATACTTGCAGCTATATGTATGCCTTTTACAGATTTCTTGCCTTTCATCTGATCCTTCTCCTGACATGAGGTTTTTCCAGGACTTTTCCATACTTGCAGTTATATGTATGCCTTTTACAGATTTTTTGCCTTTCATCCGATCCTTCTCCTGACATGAGGTTTTTCCAGGACTTTTCCATACTTGCAGCTATATGTATGCCTTTTACAGATGTTTTGCCTTTCATCTGATCCTTCTCCTGACATGAGGTTTTTCCAGGACTTTTCCATACGTGCAGCTATATATTTAACAGATTTATTGCCTTTCATCTGATCCTTCTCCTGACATGAGGTTTTATCAGGACTTTTCCGTACTTGCAGCTATATGTATGCCTTTAACAGATTTCTTGCCTTTCATCTGATCCTTCTCCTGACATGAGGTTTTTCCAGGACTTTTCCATACTTGCAGCTATATGTATGCCTTTTACAGATTTCTTGCCTTTCATCTGATCCTTCTCCTGACATGAGGTTTTTCCAGGACTTTTCCATACTTGCAGCTATATGTATGCCTTTTACAGATTTCTTGCCTTTCATCTGATCCTTCTCCTGACATGAGGTTTTTCCAGGACTTTTCCATACTTGCAGCTATATGTATGCCTTTTACAGATTTATTGCCTTTTATCTGATCCTTCTTCTGACATGAGGTTTTTCCAGGACTTTTCCATACTTGCAGCTATATGTATGCCTTTTACAGATTTATTGCCTTTTATCTGATCCTTCTTCTGACATGAGGTTTTTCCAGGACTTTTCCATACTTGCAGCTATATGTATGCCTTTTACAGATTTCTTGCCTTTCATCTGATCCTTCTCCTGACATGAGGTTTTTCCAGGACTTTTCCATACTTGCAGCTATATGTATGCCTTTTACAGATTTCTTGCCTTTTATCTGATCCTTCTTCTGACATGAGGTTTTTCCAGGACTTTTCCATACTTGCAGCTATATGTATGCCTTTAACAGATTTCTTGCCTTTCATCTGATCCTTCTTATATTCTTTTCTTTGATTTTTTTTTGGCACATTCAATTATTCAGTTGCAGTCTTATTTTTTGTCTTCTTCTAGTTTGACTTCCATTCCCACTGTTAAACTAAGCAGGAAAGTCATCTTAGACTTGTTCTTTTCATGTTTTAAAACTTTAACTATATTTAGATTTGGTGAGGTCAGCAGATATAATTGCAGTCCCTTGATCGCAGACCTATACATGTAATCAATTTTGAGGAGCCCATGCCTCCTTTAGAATGAGGGATATATAATCTTGGTAAACAGAGATTTTTATCATTTCATTTGATAAGCATGAAGCATTTTTTCTTGTTTTCCTCTCCAACTGATCCAATACCTGTTGAGCAAATCAATCACCCCAAACTGCAAGTTAAAACAGGAAGAACAACTTGGTTTATAGTTTTGATTTAGTTCCTGTATGCCAGGGCTGTTTTCACTATTAATTTAAGCTTCTAAAATATTGCTTACTGACTTTTGTTTGCAGTTGTTCATTTTTTATTGTTGATCCTTCATCAATTCCCAAATATTTATTCAATGATCAAGTTCCTTTGTATCACACTTCTATCTCAGACCGACATTTCTTTGGTGCTGCAGCTTTCCATCAATAAATGTTGTTTTTGCACATTTATCAAGACCAAATTACATTCTTATATCATCTGAGAGTGTTTTGATCACTTACAGTTGTGTTTTCAGTTCCTTATCTGATGAACTATATAGTTTTAAATCATCTACAAAAAGCAGATGAAAAATCTTTACACATTGCTGTTTTCTGGGAGCCAAACTGTAACCATGACCTAATCTGTTAAGTA
Source organism: Protopterus annectens (assembly GCF_019279795.1). NCBI lineage: Eukaryota > Metazoa > Chordata > Ceratodontiformes > Protopteridae > Protopterus > Protopterus annectens. Next base: position 72,530,121 of record NC_056727.1, on the reverse strand, counting down.
GTCAGCTTAGTGGGTTAAGGTCAAAACAAAAGAGCAGTGTTGACAAAGAGTCAGCTTGGAATTCTTTGAATTTTTCTTTGAATCTTTATCCCTGGGATAATAATTTGTCAGTTATCATACCTTAGTTGCAAAGTGGTTTGCCACTGTTTCATGGTCACGCTAATGTAATGAATCAATGCAGGGTGCATCTTCTACATTTGTAAGCACTCCTTTATTTATGAATGTGGGATGCTGTCAAATGCTTTTTTGTAATTTATCCATGCTGTACTTAGATTCTTCCTCTTTTATAATTCTCCATTATGACTTTATTTAATAACAAATGATCCTTTGTTCCCTATGAATTTCCTTTGTTATACTTTGTTCTATTGCCACAATTGAGTTTTTTCTAAATGACTGTAAACTCTGTCAGCATCATTTTCAGAAGTTGGAAGGCAAGTTATTAGTCAATCTTTTTAAGATAACTTTTAGGTTTACTCTTAAAGAAGAGTATTGCTTTTCCTGTTGTTAACCAGGTTGGTGTCTGTTTGGGATACGCATAGAAGTTCTTACTCAGGGCAATTCTTTATGTAACGATGTTAGTACTTTTAGCCAGAAGTTAAGTACTGCACCTGGGCCTGGTCCAGTTAGGACGCTTTGTTTATTTCAATTTCTCTGCCTATTACTTCCAACTATTTCATATCCTGTACATTTGAACTTCTTATTCTTTCGTTTTACTTCTTTTCATTCATCATCTTTGTTATATTCCACAGGGTCTTCAGAGATAGTTCTCCAAAATGTGCCAATTTCCTCTTTTTTGATAGAGTTTCTATTCATTTTGCTTTGTTTCCCAGTTCTATATAAAACTTTATTATTTTGCAATTTTCCTTTATATTTATCTGCATACCTTCTAAGCTTTCTGTCTGTGCTGATATATTTAGTTTATTATTTGGAATAGTGCACGCTAGATCCTGGTCTGTTCTAATACTGGGCATTAGTTTTATCACATCTATCTTTCTAAGTATTTTGGTTGATCTGTTTCCTCTTCTATATTCTTCTAACAGTGTCACTTCTTGTCATAATTGCTTTACAATGTTCTTTATTTGATACTTCCATGATGGCATTTGATTTCTTCCCTTCATTTTCTGTATTGCCCTGTATTTTGTGGTAAGGCTTTATCTGTTATTAATTTAGCTTCTAACATTTTGGGTCTTACTGACTTTCTGTAATCTATTTAATTAATCTTAATATGTTTATCCATCTCTATTAAATCAAGCATCTCTTCCCTTAGATCACTTTCATATAAACTGAGGGCACATTTTTTGTTCTCCATTTCCTGTGAGCATTCTACAAAAAGTTCCAGAGCATCCTCATGTGATATATTGTCTTCAGCAGCCTCCTGTGTCATCCATTGTTCTTTCATATAAGAACTCCCTGGTTTATCACTCCACAACAGTGACTGCATCAGGGATGCCACTGTTATTTGCGCCTTACCTTGCTGTGCAACTTCAACTAAACTTTTGTACTGGTTTTCTACTAAATGCTCCAGAGTATCTTCATGTGGCAAGTGATCAGGTACTTCTAATTCTCCCTGTTTCTCCTTAATTTTGGGAGTCATTGTTCTATCATGCTGTGACATTACCAGAGATGAATTTTGTACACCAAATCCTTCAGTTTGCAGGGAATCCATACATTCAATTTCTATTTATTTAACTTCTCCGCTACTAATCCTCTTTTCTACGTCCCCCTTTGTTTTCTTATTTTTTGTATTGAACAATTTTCCATATCTGGATGCCTTGCCAGCATTTCTTTTCAAATATCTATGGTGCTGCTTGTTTGTACTGATTAATTTTACTTTCTCAGTTGTATAAATATTGCACCATATTAAATCTCTTTCTCTTTCCCATGTGCACATTTCTTCTTTAGATGTCTCCCTCTCCATCTGTTTCTTCATTATTTGGGGACTCATTGTTCCATCACATTGTGGCATAACCTGCATTAGACTTTCTGTACTAAATACTACACTTTGCAGCACTCCATAACTTCAACTTCTATGTGCTTAACTTATTCCATACTAATCTTCTGTTCTATGTGCCCCCTTTCTGAATGTTTTCATATCTGGGTGCCTTTGCCTGTATTTCTCTTAAAATATCTTTGAAGCAGCTTTTTTGTATTGATTAGTTTGGCTTTCTCCTTTGCATAGATAATATACTATATCAGCTCTAGTTCTTTCCCATGTCCATATATCTTTGGTGCTACTTGTTTGTACTGATTCATTTTACTTTCTCAGTTGCATAAATATTGCACCGTATTAAATCTTGTTCTCTTTCCATGTCCACATTTCTTCTTCAAAAATCTTTTTTTTTTTTGACATTTCCACAGTCACTTCTTTTTCCAAATAGCCAAAAGTTTCTTGGTCTATATAATGTTTTTCATGAACCTGTTTTATTAATGAACACAAATTTGCATTTGAAGCTTCTGACAGTTTTTCTTGGTCAAGTATTTTCATTTACTCTAATTTCTTTCATAATCTTTTTTAGTATCTTCTATCCAAAAATTATGGGCTTCTTGCATAATATCAACAATACATGATTTATTTTTTTTATCCTCAATAGTCCACCCTATCATCTTTATGAATCATTTGTGTGTACTTCTATTTCCATCCACAACATAGGTGTCATCCTCCCTCTGAGCCTGGATGGACTCCATTGAAGGAATGTTTCTGTGTCTTCTCGATTCTACGCTGTAATTTTTTTCCAGTCTTGTACCAGTGCACCTACCAGGATTTTTTTTTATCCTGGGACTTGTTCACTAAGCTGTCATTTTTTTATTTCTTAAACTACTTCTGCCCAGAATATATGCTATATAAAATACAGTCTATATATCAGTGTCATCTTGGTGAGATTTTGTAAAACAGTGTCCACCTCATGAGAGTGCTCATCAAGACTGAGGATTAATTCAGTGCCAGCAATACTACTGTCCTTTTGTTTGCTAAATTCATCATCTCTCCATCTGGATCTCTCTCCATTTGGACCTCTTCTTATTTTACTATGCAAAACCAATCAGTCATATTGTTGTAGAGAACTGAAGTCAGAACAGAGACAGAACTCATAGTTTGTAACTTATATCAATTATTCCTTCTATGACTGTACAAGGCCAGTACTTACTCCATCTAATTTGTTAATTCATAGCGACACTGTGAAAATATTCTAAAGATGCATAGCTTCTTAATTAGTTTTTGTCACATCATTAATCCTAATAAAATGTAAATAAGCCTAACTGACACATTCACCACTGTTTATTAATTTGTTTATTTGATAATGTAGTCTCCTGTTAATGTAGTCTGCTGTTAATGTTGCTTGCTGTTATCTAGCTGTTTCCTGTTGTCCAGTGGTGCAGGGTGTTATTCTCTCAGCTTCCACAGCCTAAATGCATGACTATGAGCAAGTCACTTAACTGGACACTGTTCCTGGGCTGAGACTATAAATGGCCCATGGAAATCAGTGCCCATGGAAATCAATGCTCTCTCCTGGAAAACAAATACAAATAAGTAACTAGTCAAGGAAATTTCTTAGCTTTACTCATTTTAACTTTTTCTCTGTGGACTCGTATTGCTTAGATCATGTCTTCCCCTGGTCCTGGTACTTTAAATACTTCTCTAAGTATTACCTTCATTATTCATTTGTCCTATAAGTCTAATAACCCTTTGTGATGTATTACTTCTCATGTAGTTTTGTGAGGTGATATCGTAACTGCCTTTTTCAGTTGTTGTGGTAATACCCGTCCTCACATTATTTGTTAAGTAGAGTATTCAGAGGTGTTACCAGTTCAATGCACATTATTTTCAGAATATTGGGTGAATTTTACTAGGCATGTTTTCTTGTCTGTCTTTAATTGTAAAATATCCATCTTGCCCATTCTTATGACAATGGATGTGTATTACTTACTCTGGCTGTCTCCATTATTTATCCTTCTTGATTTCGGCGCTTTTGTTCTCCACTTCCTCAAAAATGTTGAACAACTATGTCTCTTCAATATTTTACTTTATTTTATTGCTAACTGGTTAAGCCCACTAAATGCAAGAACCGCTTTTTGTAAGTGACCTGAGAATACTCTCTGATTTGCTGACTTGCACAGAATCACACCACTTGTAAACAGAACTGGAGGAAAAACTTTATGATAAATTTATTGATAAGCTCATGTTCTGAGACATGTTAAGCCATTTGCTTTATAATTTTTATTTTCTGCTAGTCCTTTCTACCTTTTTACAGTTTAGATGTTTCAGTCATTTCTCTGCTCATTTACATACCTATAATATGTTTTACAACTACAGTTTAAAAAACGTTGTATTTTTTACAAAATTTGAGATTTTTCCACACTGATTATCTTTCCGATTTCCCCCTTCTTCATGTAGCTCCTTCACATGTGCTTTCATATACTTGCTAAATGCCACTACTTCCTCCTTTGCTTTTAGTATTTTTCTCTGAGCTGGGACTATTCATCTTATATCTTCAAACAGTTATTATGGTTATGGGCAAGAGCTGACCAGAGAAAAAAAATGTTATCCAGGCAGGAACACATGTTGTTTGACCCCTTGTAATTCACAGATCATTAGTCTTCTTCTGCAGTCTGGTTGCCCAAAAAATGGTTTGCTAACAGTTCCAAGTGTCTAATGGCCATGAAGCTGCTTGCTCAGCAGTCCTTGTTGCTGATCCAGTCCATTGAGATTCCAGCAAAACCTTCATTCAGCAGACAGCACGAGTTTTCCTTCAATGAAGGCATAATGCCACACCATAGTGGTTAATGAGGACATTCTTCTTGACACAGAGACCCGCTATTCACTCATATACTGTGTACACACTTCTACATATTTCTAGTAAACAAGGGCTACCATCATTCTATTGGTAGACCAAACCCAGGTTTCCAGACAGTTCTGTACTATAGGCATCAACAAGCCTCTATCTGCTGGTTGAAAGAACAGCAGGTGCCAGGAGCCACAAATTATACTCCACAGAGTGGGCAAGCTGGCAATGGGTGCTCATCCATATATCCCCTCCCAGCAATATACTGAGAAGTGGCATAGGATACATCCATTCTAACTCAATTTGATCATTAGAATATGTTGAAGGCTGATAGCATATAAAAGGGACACTTTGCAAAGAACAGCTAAAATGATTTACCAAGCACAAAATCATGACTCTGGTTATCTATGTTGCAAGTCATGACTTTATCCCACTTATAATTAAGTACCTGCATTTGCAAATCATGTCTTCAATTAGATTTTAGCAAAAGTTATGAAATACATTGTTATAGTTTAGCACACCACAAGCCAATGCACTTTACTTTAGACCTCTCCATGATAACGACATATTGTGGAACAGCTTTCAAAAGCAATGTGCTAGGAATTGGTACAGGGTATATCCATTCTGAGCAAAAGTGTTCCTCAGAATGCACTGTATACTGGTAGGAGATAAAATCAGACATTTGCAGAAGAAGAGCAGTTTAAGTGATTTACTAAGCATAAACAATTTCCTTTTATATTAAAAGAATCATTAAGATACAGCTCATGGGAATTACAGAGGACAGTCTATAACTTGGCACTTAAAAAAGACATGCCACATTTTATGGACCTGTTGTAAAATGTAAAATGAAAGAGGGCAATGAATTTCAGTATTTCCAAATTGTTTACTATCAAGGATTTCAGTTCCAATTACTTCCACAAGTCACCAATTAAGAATCATATCTTTGAGTCAGCAATGCAATTCTGACAAATGTAATTTGAATGAGAGTAAGAAGAAACAGAAGAAAAATTATTCACATACACACACACACACACACACACACGCACACGCACACTCACACACACACCCATGCATACACACTTCACGTACATATGTGCATATGTGGGTATGACATCTTGTAAGATTTGTTTAACTGTAGAGCTTTTCCCCATGGGTCTTTGCTGAAAAGGAGCCTGATATGGCCCAGTCAGACTTTTCCAGTTAACAAATGCTAGCAGTAATAATAATACACACACACACTCTCACACACACACACACACACACACACACACACACACACACACATATATATATATATATATATATATATATATATATATATATATATATGTACACACACACACACACACACACACACACACACACACACACACACACACACACACACACACACACACACACACACACACACACACAATTACATCATGGAAGGTAGAAAACTCAAAAGAGAGAAACTCACAAATGGTAGAACAAAAAAGAGAGAATCACAAAATACTGAATAATTCTCTTCCCTCTAAAAAATAAGCCCTATATCATTAAATGACTGGGGACCTTACTGAGGTGTGCTAACAGCAAGTATAACCCTAACTCTACCACTACCCTAAGCCAAACCCTTAGTAAAACCCCTTTCCCTAGCAGTAATGCTACATAAGACAAAAGGACACAGAACACAGACATCCAAAGCATACCCAGCACCGACTCTGTCCCGTTACCTACTCCTTACTCTAACCCTAGCATATGAACACTTGCATATTCACAACTGCCATAGCACACTCTTGCACATCTTCACTTCCAACTCTTTTTCATTCAAACATTAATTTTACTGCCCACAGCTGCTTATGGACACTATATAAAACTAAATTCAGGCATATGTGATTCATTCAAATGAGGATTCCCTTATTTGAGCATTCTCTCTTTTTTACAGCCATAAAAACCTTTCTACCAAATGTGCATTCCATATATCTATATCCCTATCCATATCTATATCTATATGTTTATATTTATAGCTATATGTTTTTATCTATATCTATATTATATATGTGTGTGTGTGTGGGGGGGGTGTGTGTGAGTTTCTATTTGTGAGTATGTATATAGAGAAAAGAGCACAGAATAGCAAAAAAAATCATTTTTTTCCAGAAAGCAGTATGTTGTTATGCCACTCATCAACAGATACCAGTTTCACTCAAAGCTTTTATCAGTGTGAATAATTCCTACTCTATGTCCATCCCATTTATATCCTATTCAGTCATGTGATCTTTTTAACTATGAAGGAAAAATCTAAGAAAAATGCAAAAATATCCCAGGGATGCATTACCAAGCATATAGACTTTGCGCTAAGCCTACACATTTCTTTCATGTTAGCATGACGAGCAGCAATGTTCATTGAATATGTAAGCCGCTAAGCAACCCTACACATTAAGCAGCAGCAGTGTTTCATGTACAGAACACCTGCTAATGGCCATGTCGATATGCAGAGAGGTTTATCATACAATATAAACAGCAGGTTGTAAAGCTCAACCTCAGCAAATGAGCACATGCAGATAGCACAATGCAAGCTTAGGGTAACAAAGTATGTAATTAAGAGGCAAGGGAAGCTTAATGAGGAAATTGTAGTTATATATAAATGGATTTGTGTACAAACACCACTAATTATAAATATTGATAACTGCAGAAGTAATCCTGTCCACTCACTAACACGTATATGTAATACACAAGAAAATGTTGACAAAAGGAGGGGGATAGGGACACAGCTACTGCCTAACAAATGAAGTAAATGTGATACATGTAAAATGATGTTAAAGAAGAAAGGTGATAAAACAGCTGGCAAGGAAAGCACATACATTAGGGGATACTGAATATGCTACAGGTAGTGCACATCAGTTGTGTATCCAGAAATGTATATTTTGTACCAAACCTTATGCTGTTTTCCCACAGCCCACCTGTCATTTAAAAATTGTACTCAGCTCTCAAACCTTTGCCCTATTCATTCAGAAAGGGACTCTTATTGTCAGTTGTTGCCCCTTGAAAACATAAAAAAGACTATTATATAGGCAAATTTGTCTTAGGAAAGCATGTTTTGTGCTGGAATGCACATTATACAACAGTTTAAACCATAATGAAAACAATGTACTGTTACCACATACATTTCCTGAGACATGCACAGCAAAACATATAGTGACTGGGGTAAATTGAGTATGCGTAGCTGCAGCCATGGTACATATGTACTGGCTGCACTGCCATTGTAATGTATACTATGAGAGTAATGAAAGGAAATACTTCACACACACATATTAAAGCATTACAACCCTTTCACTGCCTTGTCTGTGTGAAGGACACAGTACTCAACTTGTTATGACAATATACATACCTGTGACAATGTGGGAACACTGACAGGAATCATGCACACCTGTGAAATCATTCCAATATTGGCATTAAATCTGCAAACAAGCAGTTGTGTCAGCAACCGACATGTTGTGAGTGCTAGATAATGTGACCGTTCATACATTCTGTGTGTGTATGCAGTACAATCCAGAAGGACATATCATATAAAAAAAGAGTTACCTATATCAGCATATCAACAGACTAGTGTTCTTCTATAGCAAATATGAAGTGTATGTCCTCGGCAGTGCTGTGGTGCTTCAAGGTCCCAAAGACTTTCATAGAATAAGTGCAGGGTAAGTACACAGACCCAATGACTCAAGTATAGACAAAGTTTGGTCCCACAGAGGGGTTTCCAGTTGGAGTGGGTGTGTATCAGGGTTCAGCTCTTAGCCCACTACTGTTCGTACAGGTTATGGCCTAAATCAGCAATCAGGTTGGAGGGGATAGATTAATAAAGTTGCTGTATGTAGGCAACGTGGCATTACAGGAAAACTCTGAGCAAGAACTTAGCAAAGGATAGGGAAATGGCATGCAAAACTGAAGGCACATGGGATGAAACCGATTACAGATAAGACAATTATAAGGATAGAAAATGGGGGGAATCAGAAGAAGCTGAAAAGTGAGATAGAAGAGAAAATAGTGGAGCAGGTTAACAGCTTCAAGTATCTGAGAGGGATGGTAGATTATAAGGGAAGTCTGAGGAGGTCAAAGCTGGAATCAGAGGGGATTCAGCCAACTGGCACAAAGTGACAGGGGTTACCCATGACAAAAGAATGCCAAAGAAGCTGAAATGTAAGGTGTGCAAAACAGTGGTGTGACCAGTACTATGGTACAGAAACCTGAGCAGTAAAGTCAGAGCGCTTGTGGAAGTTAGAGGTGACGGAGATGAAGTGCCTGAGATGGCTAGTAGGACACGCACTGTGGGTAGACAAAGAAATGAGGATATCAGAGCAGAGGCCAAAGTAGCTCCAATTGCAGAGATAGTCAAAAAGAACACATTATGGTAGTTTGGCCACATATGCAGCAAAGCAGAAGATGGATGGATTATACTAGAAAAGACCTGTGACATTCAGGTATGACTGTCAAAGAAGGTAGGAAAGTGGCATTGAATTGAGACAGGTGCTGGCAGTTGATATGACACACCCACCCCATGTAGAAAATTGAAGAAAAGGGATTGATTATGATGGATAGGTAACCCATGCAAAACTTAAGCCAAACAAGCCTACATGCCAGCAGAATTGTACAATAACATCAGCTACAGGAAAATGTATAAACTGTCATGCTATAATTATTTAAGTATGATGCATTTGTGTAAATGCAGTCAATCGTATTATGTGTCTGTCCTGTTGCAACTGCCATGCCATACATGTTGAAATACAAAAGTCTATCAAAGTACACCGGTGAATGCAGTTGTACATCATATTTAGCCATGAAATAAACCTAGTTAAACACATTAGTAATACCTGCATGACAGTACAGTAACCTAAATACCAACCAGGTGAAACATTAATCTGTATTAGTAACTGAACTGCTGAAAATGTACGTTTCACATAGACTAGCCTGTAACAAATGTTGTTATCCTCTGTATATAGGTCAATAACTCCATTGTGTGGACACTGGCAAAGGCAACCTCCAGAGGCTAATTCGATTAAGTTTTGACAAAGAAGAAGAAATGACAGAAACTATCTCATACCATTGATTACTTATTGTGTTTTGTGCTAAATGGTCCTCAACAACTACATCATTATACCAGGCATGCTTCTAAGGAAGTACACCAGTGTCTACAATAACATCAAATACCCACCACAAAATGACAAGAAAGTATCATAACACAGGTCCAGTCACAGTTCATAGCATGCATCAAAAACTGATGAATGAGCCATTATTGCCTTTAAAGCCTTATATTGTGAACAAAATAATAAATGATGTTTGGGACAGACAAATTTATCACAGGCCATCTTTACTGGGGGGAGAGTGTAGATGTATAAGGGAAGGTGGGACAGGAAAGATTAAGATAGGCAGGAAAGACAAGCTCCATAAATGCAGTTAGGACAAGGAAGAGTTAAATAGGGGAAGGGTAGAGGAAGGAAGTGAGGTAGGGATTGGGGGAGGGCCTTGGGGGCGGGGGTGAGGTTGGGAACTGCCTTGAGAAGCACATTTTGGCATGATTCTGTTGAGTGCAGGATCATGTCCTAGATGACCTGAGGTTGGGTGATAGGAAGATAAGCCTTGGGTGAGTGGTGAGTACAGATTTAGTATATAAGGGGTAGGATGATTAGTTATATATGTAATTTGTGTGTGTGTGTGTGTGTGTGTGTGTGTGTGTGTGTGTATGTGTGTGTGTGTGTGTGTGTGTGTGTGTGTGTGTGTGTGTGTGTGTGTGTGTGTGTGTGTGTGTGTGTGTGTGTGTGTGTGTGTGTGTGTGTGTGTGTGTGTGTGTGTGTGTGTGTGTGTATGTGTTCTGGGGAGATTGTGAGTGAGTGGTGGGCATGCGTGGGGAAACCAGAATGAGGGATAGTCAGCAAAGTTTCTCACTTTCAGGTAACTGTTGGGGTGCACACTGGTAGTAGGGGCATTGTGTCAACTACAAGAATTAATTAACTCTAAATGCACCGCACTTTCTCATTTAGCCCATCCTAAATCAACATATTTAAGCCCTTCCTACTTACAGCAAGGATTGCTGTTCCTGGTGGTTTTCCATTCAGGTTGTACATTCCCTGTCTCAGAACCTGCTGCCATAGAATCCCCTTCTTGAGCTCTTCTCTCCTTGCGGGTATTCCTGGTGGGGTGGCTATACGGGATTCCCTGGTTACTGGCGTGCTTTCATTGGTAGTTTTCAGTGGGGTATGATTCTGATTGTGGTAAACACTTCATTCCAGTGTTATAAGGTACCGTGGAATTCTCCCACGCAAGGTCACTTATAAAAAAAAAAAACACCACAAGCAAGGGAATTAGCCAGTTCCCGGCTATGGCTCAGTGGTGGTGTAGCTGTTTCCAAGCATGCACAGTACAGGTCCCATTTTCGGTTAAAAAAAATAGAAAACAAAAAATAAATGTACCTTGGGGGTTCTGACTGCTCAGAAAGTTTTGAAAGTTTCTGCAACAGACACCACATTTCAACACAAGTCTGTGACTGCTCATATCAGTACTTGCCTTGTACCAAAGACCTCAGAGGAACATCATAGTTGTGTCATGAGACATGAAGTCTTATTTTCTTGACACTTGGCTCAAGAGAGATGCTGTGATTGTATCACTTAGTGATAGGTATGTATAGTGGCAGTAGAAGAAACCCATGAACTCCATGTATATATTGAGAATATTGTCAGAATACCTAGCAGATGCTTCTATGCAGGAAGAACTCACCATTTAGCGCCGGAAGAGCTTCTACGACAAAGCAGTGCATGCTGAGGATATAAATGTTTAGCACACCTTCTTTGACACATCAGTGACTGAAGCAGTAGCAGGTATCTGTGACTAGAAAATGTTGATGTCTGCCATAGTGAAAAACTAGGGACCACTGGTGTACTTAAGCAGAGAGATCTGGCAAGGTCAAGAAAGTAATATTCCAATTATTGCTAAAAAGTGGTATCCAGAGTTGACTGGTAGTACCAGAAGGTCAGAAGACAACAACTGTAGAAGAAACCCTTGTAGAGGTTGAACATTAGAAGAGATCAGTATGTTCTTTACAAAGTTTTGACAAAGTATTAGGGACTTCAGGAGGGTGTGCATAATGCTTTGCTTAAACTTAGAAACCTACAGGAAGGTTCAAGGAAAACTTTTAAGAGTGCCTAAACATGACTACCATGCCCTCACTTGAAGAGGTGATATGAGATGTAACTGTTGGAAATGGACCCATTTTTATAGATGAGGCCACTGTGGAAATTAAGCAGTTCTGAGCAGGCAGCACTGCTGGACAAGATAGGGTTTGGCAGGGGTACTGAAATTAATGGATATTTTTGGGAAGTTGAAGTTAATATGTGTTTACAAAATTAATTGGAAGATGGCAAAAGTACCTCTGATCTAGAAAACTCAGACAATAAATCCCATTTTCCAAAAAGGACAGGATCTAACCTCTATTTCCTTGGTAAAGCTTATGCCAGGGGCTGGGAAGAAGACTCAGCCAGTAGATGTGGCTCTGATTTAGGAGGTCCAATGCAGATTCAGCTCTGGCAGTGAAACACACTTGGCCAGGTCCAGATAAATGAAGGTCATGACTTTTTCAAGAATAGTCTTCATATGTTTTCTGGACATGGAGAAGCATATGGTCATGTGCTATAGAATATTTTGTGGGAATTGCTATACCAGTTCCTTGTTCCACATTGCTTAGCCAAACTAGAGTTGTGGAATATACTCAGTATAAAAAGTCCAAAATACTCAAGATAATTGGAATATTCTTGAAAGCGTGTGTCTTGCCTTTCCTCCAGATTGTACATTCCATTAACAGGATATCAAGCTGCGAATAAGTTTCACAGAGTATCCAGTTTCAGGGAGTGAGGGCTGCATTTTTTTTGTTTGTTGCAAACATAACCAAGGGGTGCATATAAGTGTTATGCAGCAGTGAGTCAAACAGCACATAAAGCATGCCGTACAGCAACAAGTATCATATCAGCCTCTGTTATTCCAAACGAAATGTAAGCTAAATGAAAAAAACAAAAATAAATAAATAAATTAAAACAAGATGGAAAAGCAGGCTTATAGGTAGACATATTTTGCTTTTCAATGCTTACTACTCTATTTATTACAGCATCTTTGGTTGGACACTAAGGAGGGAGAAAAGGACCTGTACCGATTGGCTAGACAGAGGGACTGAGCTAGTAAAGATGTGCAGCAGGTAGGGATGATAAAGGACAATGATAGAAACATACTCACAAGTGAGGAGAGTGTGTTGAGCAGATGGAAAGAGTACTTTGAGGGGTTGATGAATGAAGAGAATGAGAGGGAGAGAAGGTTGGATGATGTGAGGATAGTCAATCATGAAGTGCAATGGATTAGCAAGGAGGAAGTAAGGATAGCTATGAAGAGGATGAAGAATGGAAAGGCTGTTAGTCCAGATGACATACCTGTGGAAGCATGGAGGTGTTTAGGTGAAATGGCAGTGGAGTTTTTAACTAGATTGTTTAATGAAATCTTGGAAAATTTGAGGATGACTGAGGAATGGAGAAAATGTGTTTTGGTACCGATTTTTAAGAATAAGGGTGATGTGCAGAGCTGTAGTAACTACAGAGGGATTAAAATGATCAGTCACAGCATGAAAATATGGAAAAGAGTAGTGGAAGCTAGGTTAAGAAGGGAGGTGATGTTTAGTGATCAACAGTATGGTTTCATGCCAGGAAAGAGCACTACAGATGCAATGTTTGCACTGAGAGTGTTGATGGAGAAGTACAGAGAAGGTCAGAAGGAGTTGCATTGTGTCTTTGTGGATTTAGAGAAAGCATATGACAGGGTGCCTAGAGAGGAGGTGTGGTATTGTATGAGGAAGTCGGGAGTGTCAGAGAAGTATGTAAGAGTGGTACAGGATATGTACAAGGGTAGTGTGACAGTGTTGAGGTCTGCAGTGGGAGTGATGGATGCACTTAAGGTGGAGGTGGGATTACATCAAGGATCAGCTCTGAGCCCTTTCTTATTTGTAATGGTGATGGACAGGTTGACAGACGAGATCAGACAGGAGTCCCAGTGGACTATAATGTTTGCAGATGACATTGTGATCTGTAGTGAGAGTAGGGAACAGGTGGAGGAGACCCTGGAGAGGTGAAGATATGCTCTAGAGAGAAGAGGAATGAAGGTCAGCAGGACTAAGACAGAATATATGTGTGTGAATGAGATGGGAGGATAGAGGAATGGTGAGGATGCAGGGAGTAGAGGTGGCAAAGGTGGATGAGTTTAAGTACTTGGGATCAACAGTTCAGAGTAATGGTGAGTGTGGAAGAGAGGTGAAGAAGAGAGTACAGGCAGGATGGAGTGGGTGGAGTAGAATGTCAGAAGTGATTTGTGACATACGAGTACCAGTAAGAGTGAAAGGGAAGGTCTACAAGAGGATAGTGAGACAAGCTTTGTTATATGGGTTGGAGACAGTGGCATTGACAAAAAGGCAGGAGTCACAGCTTGACGTGGCAGAGTTGAAGATGTTAAGATTTGCACTGGGTGTGACGAGGGTGGACAGGATTAGGAATTAGTATATTAGAGGGTCAGCCCAGGTTGAAAGGTTTGGAGACAAAGCCAGAGAGGCAAGATTACATTGGTTTGGACGTGCTGAGGAGGGATGCAGAGTATATTGGGAAAAAGATGCAGAGTATATTGGGAAAAAGATGCTAAGGATGAAGCTGACAGGTAACAGGAAATGAGGAAGGCCTAAGATAAGGTTTGTGGATGTAGTGAGAGAGGACATGCAGGTGGTTGGTGTGACAGAGCAAGATGCAGAGGACAGGAAGGAATGGAAACAGTTGATCTGCTGTGGCGACCCCTAACGGAGCAGCCGAAGGAAGAAGAAGATCTTTGGTACCTTCTGTATTCTTGCAGTGTGTCTTGCCCATAATTTTTGTAGGTCATGACAAAAACATTAATAAGAAGTAAGTCAACAAATGGTTAACAAATGGAAAAAATGGATAATGAGACAGAATTTAGACATTACACTGTCTGTCCCAAATACTTAAAATATTCACATTATAAGTGCTCTCCAGTAACGGAAATATAGTTTTATAAGAAAATGCAGATGATGTGAGTTGCCATATAGCCGTGATGACTAACATTTCCCATAACACCACTAACAATAAGGGACATGACAGTATTCCCATATAAAGCAGTCTCTTATAGGTCCATGACATTTCAAGGAAGCAGACTGCCAAACAAAACAGTTCTGATTTTGCAGACCCTTTCCTGCATTAGAAAACATTTTAGGAATCTGGCAGTCTTTCTAAGCACCCCTGTTTCTCCACATTGTTTGAAGGCTTCTGCAACCATTCTGTCATTAGTATGTCACTTAGTACAGATGAATAGGGCTAGGTGTTGTTAGCTAACAAGCTGCTTTCTGTAGTCCAAAGTTTGATTCCTTCAGCAAGTGATTGACTACTTTATGATTCTAAACAAGCCACTTAACCAGACTCTGTGGCAGTTTGAAAAATGGCCTAGACTTAGAAATGGCCTTCTGGACAGCTGGTCTTGCCTAGTAAATACCTATGAACCCATTTTAACTACTTCTATTACTTTGCTTGAAATGTTGCTTCATAATGTTGTTGCTACTGCTACTGTTCCTGGTGCTAAGCATGAAGCATCCTCAAGCAATATCCAGCCAGGTGCCCTGTTTGTTTGTGCAACCACTCTTTACAGAATGGGATTCATACAAATAAATAGGACTGATAGAAAATGCAGTTCATAGGTTCATAGGTTGATAGAAGGCTATCAGCCCTAGGTCCTATACAAGCCTAGCCATAACAATTCCCTCGCTATTTCTTCCCACAGTATTTACTTCCTTGGATCCCTGTCTAGCAGGGTGACTGACGTGATCCCTGGGGTTAATTTCCTATCTCCCATCCAATCATCAAGATTCCTTTTGAAGAGGGCCAAAGAGGTGCTCTGCTTGACATGTATGGGCAGTCTATTCCAGAGTCTGGGGAATCTCTGGGTCAGGAACCTATCCTTCCAGCAAGTTTTGTTCATTGTGATGACAAGGTTTAGATCCCTGGAACGTGTGTCTCTGAGAGATTGGGATTTCAGGTGTAACATGTCCAACAGCTCTGGGTTTGACATGGCCTTGTATGTTAAGCAGAGATCGCCTCTTGCTTCCAT
>NC_056727.1:72244180-72509180 GCF_019279795.1 Protopterus annectens | reverse complement strand
ATAGATATACACATACACACACACACACACACATATATATATATATATATATATATATATATATATATATATATATATATATACTTAGTGGGAGGGTGCAGGGGGGGCTTGCCTTCCTGCATTTAATCGATTTTCAATATTTTGGATTTTCAACATGTTGGGTTTCAATACTTTGAGTTTTCCATCATATGAATGTATGCACACACATACATACACACACACACACACACACACACACACACACACACACACACACACACACACACACACACATATATTTATATTTTTCCTAGATATAGAATAAACTGAAATAAAAAAAAACAATTCAAAGTCTCCAAGAGAAGAATTGTTCGCAAGGAAAATACAGCTTCCTCAAAAATCTTAATGGCTGTACATTTATAAATGGGCAGATGATTTACAAATGATCTGGTAAAGATGACTGTCAATGCTGATAACCATAGCACATTGATAGTAAGTAATGCCTGACTGTCACAGGTCTTCTGCCACACAATCCATCCATCTGTTTGTCAGATGCACATGTTTCTTCTCACTTTCTTCCTGTCTATCCAATATCTTCTTCACGATATTGTCTTCTGCTTTTTTGCACATATGCCTGAACCACCATAATCTGTCCTCTCTGATATGCTGTGCAACTGGAGATATGTTCACTTCTGCGCTTATGTCCTTATTTCTTCATCTGTCCCATAGTGCACATCCTACAACCCATGTCAGGCTTTTCATCTCCATCACCTCAACTGTTTTGCCTTTATTGTACAGGTTTTTACATCATGCAGTAGTACTAGTCACACTTCTGTTTTGTACTCCTCACTTTTCAGCTTCTTTTAGCATTCTTCTGTTATACACTACATCTGACACTCTGTGCCAGCTTGCTGAAGACCCTCTGAATATAACTTTTACCTCCTCATTCAGACTTCCTTTCTCCTCAACCATCCCTCATAGATACTTGAAGCTGTTAACCTGTTACACCATTTTCCCTTCTATGCCAATTCTAATCTTCTTCTGATTTCACTGATTTTCTGCCATTACAACTGTCTCTGTTTCATCCCATGTGCCATCAGTTTTGCATTCCATTCACCTGTCCTTTGCTGAAGTTCTTCCTCAGAGTTTGCGTGTAAAGTCACACCGTCTGCATGCAACAACTTTCTTGATCTGTCCACTCCACTCTGCTAATGTTATGCATCATCAGTATAAATAGTGGAATCAAAGACAAACTCTGATGCACACCCACTCCAAGTGGGAACCCCTCTTGTGAGACCAACCCCTGTTTGTACTTGAGTCACTGGGTCATTGTACAAAGCCTGTGCTAATTCTGCCAATGTTTCTGGGGCTTTGATCCACCGCTGGACTGCCCAAATAACCTTTCTTAGACTTCTGGCATATGCTTTCTCCAAGTCTAGGAATGCCCACTTGGACTCCTTCCTCATGTCTACCTTCTTCTCAACTATCTGTCTCAGTGCAAACATCAGGTCAGTTGAACTACATCCTGACGTGAGTATGAAGTACTCATCTGCACTCGTACTCTTTGCTACTCTGAATATTCATTTTTCAATCACCTCTGCAGAGCTTTCATGCTATGTGTCAGGAGTTTGATACTTATATGCTGCTCACAATTGTGGAAGCCCTCCTTGTTATTGTACAGTCCCTAGTATAGTTATTCTCCAGTCATCTTGGATATGCCTTTCTCTCAGTACTGCTATCAGTACCCTCAGGGGATTTGAGCTTGCTGATTTCAGTGACTCTATTTTCCTTAGTGCTATTATTACTTCTTTTAGAGTTGGCTGCTCTTCTTTTCTTTTATTTACAGGCCATGTCTGGGGCTGTACAGCTTCCGTGGGGTTTTCTTCATTTAAAAGCTGCTAGAAGTACTCCTTCCATCTTCCTTTTCATGTCAGAGTAACATACCACTATGTCAAATCAGCAGTTTTGTCCTGTGCATTGATCAGCAGCATGTCCTGTGCATTGATCAGCAGCATGTCCTGTGCATTGATCAGCAGCATGTCCTGTGCATTGATCAGCAGCATGTCCTGTGCATTGATCAGCAGCATGTCCTGTGCATTGATGAGCTGGTTGCTGCTGGCATTCCTTATGAAGGGTGTTGGACTATCTTCATCATCCTTCTGTCTTTGTCTTACATCCTGATAGTTTCTTTGTACTATCTACCAAGGCACTTTCCAGAAACTGATACTCTGTCTCTGATACCTTATTGTTTGCTATTGTAATGCCTCTCTTGGCCTTATTGTTAGCCAACCAGTATTCCTTCTTAGCCTGGTGTGTCATTTCTATCTTCCACTTTTTCCTGTACTATTTCTTTCTTTCCTTTAACTGATTTCTGGACTTCTGCATTCCATCAGAAGCTTTCCTCATGTACCTTATGTCCATACCTGGCACAACCTCATATATGTTCTCTACTTGAGAAAACACATGCTGGTTTGAGGCTTCCATTCTTCTTCTTCTTCAGCTCCACCTATTTCCTATTCTTGCTGAGGTGCTAGATCCCTGAATAATTCCTAGAACTCTTGTGCTTTATCTTCAGTCAATTTCCAGGTATTCAGTTCAACCTCTGTTGACCTCAGTACCTTCTCTGAACACTGCTTGACACTGATTGGGGCAAGCACTGGATTAATGTGTTGGCCAATTGTTTCACTGGAAATGACTTTGCAATCTCTGATTCTACCCCAGTGCCATTTCCTTACTAGGATGAAATCTACCAGAGCTGCATGGTTGCTACTCTTGTATGTGATCTTGTGACTGTCTGTCTTGCTGAACCATGTTGACCACCATCAAGCGATTTGTCAGACAGTGGTCTAGAATGGCTTGTTCTTCTTTCTTCATGTTGCCTCACTCATGTGAACCCAGACAGCCCTCATATCCTTTCTGTCTGTTCCGATACAGTATGTGTATTCAGGTCACCCATTATAAAAATCAACTAATGTTATCCTGCTTTATCTAGTAGGTCCTGCAACTACTTCTGAATGCACTCTTTCCTCACTATGCTATGAGATTCCTGCTGGGTGGGCATAGATTGAGATCATGAATAGTGCTCTATCTTTGCCATGAGTCTGTCACTAATTCTGATGTCTCCCTCACTGTCTTCTGAAGCCTTTCGCCAACCACAATTCCCAAACCATTTTTAGTCTGTCCTTCTCCTGAGTAGTAGATTCTGTATCCCAAGCCAAATGGTTTTGCTGCACTTTCCTTCCATCTCCTCTACTGGATACATAGGATGGTCATCCTCCTTTTTACCATCATGTTATTCACTTTCAGGATGTGTCCTTTCAGTGTAGCAATTCCTAGTTTGTGTTTGGCAGGCTGATTATTTTGTCCAGATTTCACACAATAGAGGTATCCCAGTTAATCCAAGTTGGGCAGCTAGACATCGTCTGGCTATTAGCCTATTAATCCAGGGATGCTGGTCTTTATGGTGAGCACACACTGGCCAATAGGGTCACATAGACACCGCTCACTATTATCATATGTCGCTGGTGTAGGTCGCATTAGGCCAGGTCCTCAACCCTCTTATCACCAGCAAATACCCATGCCAATTTTGGCAACATTAGTCAACATGAACAAATCAAAAAAGAGGCAATTTTTTACAGTGCTGATTGTCTAGAAGTGATATGGCCAGCATTCTATGATCAATGTTCTTCTATCTTGAAGATAATAGTTGATGCCCAAAGCAGTTGGACTAAATCCTCTCCCTATAGGCACCATATAGAGTTTATGCTGCTGCCCACTTCTGTGTGTGTGTATGTGTGTGTGTGTGTGTGTGTGTGTGTGTGTGTGTGTGTGTGTGTGTGTGTGTCTGGAGGTGGGAGGAAATGCACAGAGGCACACAGAGAACATGCAAGCACCATATGGGCATTGGGCAGAGATTAGGATTGAACCTTGACCTTGTGTATGGAAAGCAAAGACCTTACATGTACAATGACTTCCTTTTTCAGCACTGCTATAGTAAATAATGAAATCATGCTCCTGTTACAGCAGCTGTGGCAAAGTCTACACTGGAGGATGAGTCTTTCAAACCTGGCGTGTCCTGGATACAACCTTCTCCCTTTAATCCAAAAATACAGTCATTCATCAAGATTCAACACAAAATAATATCCACTCCTATAAGCTGAGCAGTGATTAAGAAAATGCTATCTCTCACTACCTCTCACTTTCCTTATAGTATAGAAAATCTCCACTTGACTCACCTAGTAGCTTTATCAGTTCTGTTGTGAATACTTACATTAACAGACAGAAATACATATTTCATTGTAATAGCCTATAATAGCTATGTTATTGCTACATCTTATTGCAGTGTAACTACCTTGTTAACACTGGGCTCCATTAACTTCCAGTAGAGAGGTTGGTACACTTCATTACGATTTGCATATCCATTTATCACATTTTATCACATTGCCAAGCCCATCCAAATAAGTTTGCTAAATCTAAAGATAGGAAATAACATTATCAAGTCCATCCCCTGTTGCCTTAACAGAATCTGGCAGACCATTTGCACAACCATATGTGGGACTCCCCAGTCTTTGAAGTTAAGCTAAGACTCCACTTCATATTCTCATAGAAAGTGGTCCAGAACAAGTCCAATATCATGATCATAAACCTAACATACCATGTTTTAGAATAAGTCCAATATTGCTGCTGTACACTTGATGTATCATGTTTCAGAAAAAGTCCAGTATCAATGATGCAAACATGATAAATCATGTTTCAGAATAAGCCCAGTATCACCACTGTAAACATGCTATAGCATTTTTCAGAATAAGTCCAATATCACTGTTGTAACCATGCTATATGATGTTTCAGAATAAGACCAGTATCAATGTTGTACATGACATATAGAATGTTTCAGAAGTCCAGTATCACTATTGTAATCATGATATATCACATTTCAGAATAAGTCCAATATTACAGTTGTAAACATGGTACATCATGTTTCAGAATAAGTCCAATATTTTTGTTGTAAACGTGGTATATCATGTTTCAGAATACACATAATATCACTGTTGTAAACACAATTATGTCATGTTTCAGAATAAGTCCAGTATCAATGTAAACATGATATAGCATGTTTTAGAATGTCGAATCTCACTGTTGTAAACACAATCCCCCAGATTCTGTATGGCTTGCACGGCATGCAAGATCAGTACAGGAGCTCTAGCAGGTAATATGTCTGCTGTGCAATCCAGGAACAGCCTGCAGGGGCGTGCACAAGCGCTCCTGCACTAACCCTGCACGGACTAAGCCCCTGTATGCAAATAACCCCATTTACAGGAGAAATCCATGCAAATGAGGTGAATTTGCGATCCAGGAAGCTTGCAACCGGCCATGCAGGACTAGTGCAATCTGTAGAAATGTACACCGAGTACATTTCTGCAAAATCCAAAACGGAGCTGTGACAGCTCCAAATAAAGGCTGCATATCAGTTAGGAAGCATGCCAATGGCCAAGTATAAGGCCATTGGCATTGCAAATAGCCAGAAAAAATGAAAAATCAACTTTTATTTTTTTTAGCCGATCTCGGCAGTTTAAGTGTAGGGCAGCGCCACGCAAACAGGATTGGGGGGAAAATAACAAAATAAACCTAAATAAAGCATTCTAACTAAAATCACTATTCTGCCATGCAAGTCAATGGTAGGCAGAAGACAACATGGCTAGTGAGTAGCGGTTGCTCTGGGGGGAGGCTCAGTGTGAGATATGTAACTATGCATTAGCAGGCAATCCTATGCAAATCAGGGGAATGATAGCGAATCCCAGTTTTCCCCAGCATGCTAGTCAGGTCCCAACAGTGTAAGAGTAGGAATAGCTTGGTGCAATCTAAGGAGGTAGCTGATATCATAAGGGGGGTGTCAGGCATACTGTAAGCGGACTGGTGCCCTGTGGCTTAGATTTGCTCCTAGCTTAGCACAGCTAAGCTAGGGGATGTGTCTGAATCTGCCTAGCACTCTTTACAGTGTGTAAGCGGGTGTGCACGCCGCACACCAGGTTTTAAAGGAAGAAAAAAAATTTAAACCTAAAAATAGCAGCTCTGTACACATTTGAGCACTCTGTTTGTGTGCTCTGCCCCAGGCTTAAACAGGAAGGCAATGGGGAGAGAAGACAGCAGTAGGAAGGTAATCAAGGAGAACTAGCATAGCTGGCAGGTGAAATGTATCAGAATCAGACAATTACACAGGCAGCAGACCAGCCACCCCAGAACACTATTATAAACTATGCAAACACCTTCCCCTCTGGTTTTCCCATACTCTACAACACCGCTGTATACAAGTGGGGACCTTTGAACAATCAAAACAACAAAATGAGAGAGGCTGCAGCAGGCAACATAGAACAACATGTACAAAAGGCTGAGGGTGGTGAGGATGTGAAATACAGCCGGTCAACCCACAGTGAGGAGATGGAGAAGAGTGTACAGACCCAGGGTAACCTACCAGGGGTTACATGAGCTGGGGTGGACAGGGACCTCCTACAGCAAATTGTTGAGCTGTGCCGGACACACCTGACACACCAAACTGACCGAGGGGAACCCATCCCAGTGGATTCCAAGGTATGTGTAGGCCTAGGAATACTAGCCACAGGTACCTCCGAAAGCTCAACTGGGGATATCATAGGGATCTCACAGGCATCAGCATCCAGAGTATTCCACCAGTTCCTGGATGCCATGTCAGCACATGCCACTGAGAACATATATTTCCTCAACACCCGTGAGATGTTGGCCAGCAATATACATCTCTTCCACCAAATAGCAGAAGACCCTGAGGTAGTGGGTGCTATAGACTGCACTCACATATGCATCAAAGCACCACCCGGTGATCAGGGTAGGTCCTACATCAACTGCAAGGCCATCCCTTCCATCAACTGCCAAGTCATCTGTGATGCCCAGGGCATTATAATGAATGTGTGTGGTGGCTGCCCTGGAAGCTATCACGATTCCCACATTTGGCATCTGATGCAGCTGTACCAGAGATTTGCCAATGGGAACATCCTCTATGGTCACCTAGTGGGGGATGCTGGTTACACACTGGAGCCGTGGCTGATGACACCCATCAGAAATGCACACACACCTGAACAGAAATGCCATAATGAGGCACACGCACAGACCAGACTTCTAACAGAGTGTGTGTTTGGGATGCTCAGGGCACAGTTCCAGTGTCTGGACACATCCAGTGGAGCCCTGCAGTACTCACCAGCTACATGTACAAAAATTGTTATGGTATGTACCATGCTACACAATATGATCCTGTGGAAACAGCTGCAGCAGGAACAACACGGGGAAGGGCCACACAGCCCCTAACCAATGCCAAGGCCTGCACAGGCACAGAGTGACTCAGAGGAGGAACATCCTGAGCCTGCCCCAGTAGGCAGATGGAGGCATGCCTGGTATGCCGAGGCTGTGGCAAAGAGACAACACATAGCACATACACTGACACAGTAGGGACCCAGAGAATGACACCTCTCTCTGATTTGCACATACAGTAAAAGAGATGCCAAAAATAACACTACCTGTGCTCAACCATGTATAGGGAGTCTACTATGTGCATCAGACATAGGCAGCCCTCCAGCACCATCCGCAAGTCTGACACACCCACAAGGTAAGTCAATCAACCTATCAATTGCCAAATGGAGTAGAATGTGTTGTTACCTGTATCTATGGTATGGATGTGAGCATGCAAGGGAATTGGGTGGTTGAATGTTATGGCAGCAGAAAGTAGACACCCATAGTGCACCATGACATCTGTAACACATATTGGAGTCACCATAGTAGCCAGTACTACACAGGGTGACAAAAACCACTGCAGGAAATGTGCTGGGTGACATGTGTGTCCATATGACTCACACATGCCAGTCAGGGAAGTTCACATACCCAACAACACTCTCAGCCAGCAGGACAGGTGTAGCCAAACCCAAACAGAGCCTGTGCTATGGCCTCTGAATGATGGTTGTGGGTAACCTCACCCCCAGGCTTACACAGACAGACTACAGCAGGTCAGGGAGTGGGATGTTAGTTCTGACGGGTAGGAAGTCAGACACTAATATGTAAGCCAACCAAAGCTAAGATCTGTAGTACACTGATATGCCTCTAGTCAGTATGATAGATAAGAATACAGAATGAAATGGAGTACCTGACATACTAGTACAGTCATAGCAAATGTATACAAGTGTCAGGTGTGTCTTCCCATCCTACGTAGTACTGTAATAACAGTCAGGTGTGCCCCAATCCTGTGTAGAAATGTAGAAATAGTCAGGTGTGCCCCCCATCCTACATAGCAATGTAATAACAGTCAGGTGTGCCCCCCCCAATCCTGTGTAGAAATATAGAAATAATCAGGTGTGCCCCCATTCTATGTAGAAATGTAGTAACAGTCAGGTGTGCCCCCAATCCTGTGTAGGAATGTAGAAATAGTCAGGTGTGCCCCCCATCCTACATAGCAATGTAATAACAGTCAGGTGTGCCCCTCCCAATCCTGTGTAGAAATATAGAAATAATCAGGTGTGCCCCCATTCTATGTAGAAATGTAGTAACAGTCAGGTGTGCCCCCAATCCTGTGTAGAAATGTAGAAATAGTCAGGTGTGCCCCCCCATCCTATGCAGAAATTTAGTAACAGTCAATGCCAAATGATCGACGGATACCCTGCAGAAACAGCATGCTATCTGTAGGTGTACAATACAAAGGTCAGCACTGCAGTACAAACTACCTGGACTTGATCCACACATTCAATACAGATGGGCATACTGGGCATGCTCACACACTTAGAGAAATGAAGGCAATTTCAGTCAACAACATACTGAAAGGTCATACTGGGCATGCTCACACTTAAACATATGAAGGCCATGTCTGCAAACACCAGTGGACCAGACATATCTGGCAGACACAGATGTTAGTGTAGACATTCCTCAGTATGCACCACTCATGCCTTCCACACACAGTGGATAGGAATACAGACATATATGTAAGGACAACACACTATAATAGGCCAAAGGTATCCAGGCCTGTCCCACCTAGCACACAGCCAGAGGACCCCAACCGCATGAGGTTCAGATGTCACTCACTGCAGATACTAGCCACTGGTATCTGTCAGCATTACAGACTATGTGGTGCACGTACTAGCTGTGCAACATGACTGTACAAGCAAGTAGTCATCTAGCAGCTGTATACACGTACCTGCGAAATATGACCCTGTGTGTGCCCTTATGTGGCATGTCAACCTCTAGATGAATGGGTTATGGCCCATGCACCCACACTGCTCTCCCATAGCCCTACTATGACAAGTCTGCTCATGTCATCCACTATGAAATACACCTTTAGGAGAGTTGTATTCCAGTAATCTCCATGGTGCGTCCCATAACTGCATACTAGTTAGGTAGGAGTTCCAGTCCCAGACATGGCAAGTGTGTGTGTGTGTGTGTGTGTGTGTGTGTGTGTGTGTGTGTGTGTGTGTGTGTGTGTGTGTGTGTGTGTGTGTGTGTGTGTGTGTCTGTGTAGAGAGCAATGCTTTTTAGGATAGTCACACTCCCTACAATCGAAATGCTCTACTTTGGTAATGCTGCTGATGTCATCCATCTAGAAATACATCACTGGGAAGGCTGTAGCCCAGTAATCTCCATAGCAAGTGCCATAACTGCATACTGCTGTAGTGTGATAGAATAGCTAGGTAGGAATTCTAATCCCAGACTTGACAAGTGTGTGTGTGTTTGTGTGTGTGTCTGTCTGACTCTGTGTAGAGAGCAATGCTTTTTAGGGTAGTCACACTCTCTACAATTCAAATGCTCTACTTTGTCAAGGCTGCTGTCATCCACCTAGAAATACACTTCTGGGAAGGTTGTAGCCCAGTAATCTCCGTAGCGAGTCCTATAACTGTTAGTAGCCAATGGTGCACATGTTAAAAGCAGATGTGACCTCCCACACACACCATGTCTGTGAAGACAATCCCTATTACAGTAGCAATAATCTACAAATATACCTGCAATACATACCTGACATCCCCTTGTACTACAAAGTTGGGACTATAGGGGCTGAGGTAGGTCTACCCTTCATGTTCAGGAAATATGGTGAAAATATTTGTATATATAATTATCCAGATATCTATATTGATATATACACATATACATATTGACATATATATAGATGGGTATGTATATGCACATAGATATACATATACACACCCAAATATATACATATACAGAGCCATATATGTCTACACATATACAGATAGTGATACATATGCACATATACGTATGGATAGTTACATATATATTGACAGTAGTAGTTATATCAGAATAGATATGTATGCACATATAGTTATAGATATCTACATATATACCAACATAACTAGGCATATCTGTACACATAGGATGTGCATACATATATAGCTTTATAGACATATATCTATATATACATATACATATATCTATATATACACATATCTATATATACATATATGTATGTGTGTATATATATATATATATATATATATATATATATATATATATATATATATATATATATATATACATACATAGAGATGTACACATGACCATATATATATATATATATATATATATATATATATATATATATATATATATATATATATATATGTAGCACTATACAGATGTGTATACAGACATATATATGAGTATACATGTGTATGTACATGTAGGCATATATAGACTTATTATATGTATACAACCATCATATTCCTGTCATAAGTAAACATCCCGGTTGTGTACACCCTCCCACATGTATCTCACCGTATGTATCTGCTATGTGCGCATTATGATAAAACAACATATGTGATGCAACAGTCATATTAATAACAAGGACTACACAATTTAGGAACTACAGGCAAATGTTCAATACTACTCAATATGTGTATTGACAGCTATATTGGTAAAACAACAGCAGTCTTCACAGTGGTCATGGCATAGTGGTTAAGTGTTGTGACTTCAGTGTAAACGGCCCTGGGTTCAGGACCTGCAAGGGCTGTTCATTTTTTTGCTGGACAGAACAACAGCTGTCAGATACAGAGTGGTTAAGCAATTTTGAGCAGTTTTAAGTGCATTTGTGCAGGTTTGTGCAAAGGTAAGAGGTGCTAAGCTATGGGTAAACGTACAGCCACTCACACCATGTAGGCTTCACTTACCATTGTGCAAATCAGCTTAGCTGTAATATTGCAGCTATGTTGATACTTGCTAAGCATAGCTTAGCCCTGGTAACCAGGACACACAACCCAGTCTGATACCTGTAATAAGTGTATGTAATGCCATGTGCAATACATGCACCTACGTGCTGTCATTACAGTAGCAAAAGGTGTGAGTGTCATGTGTGGGACACAGACATATATGAGGCCTGTACAGCACTGTTGTCCATGTGAATGTGTTACATACAGGTGTAGTAGCTCAGGGTACGTGCTGTCACACTGGCATGTAGTGTATCATGACAGTACTAATGTTGGCAGTGCTAACCCAGGCAAGAGCGGAGTGGTTAATGTAGTACTGACAACAGGCACACCTGCGAGCATGGCTGGACACTGAGGCCTCCCTGTTGTATCCCTGGTGTGTGAGCTGTGTCACAGTATATAACCCTTACTGGGTAATGATCCATCATGAGGAATGTAACTGTAGACTACTGTCTATACAGCACATGTTAGTGAGGGCACCTGACATGTAGTTATGGCATACAGATTGTTGTCAGACATCTGTCAATGCACTCATGCTACTGCATAGCTACTTGTCAAGCTGATGACTGTCAGTCCCTGCACAGATGTGCAGATGACAGGTATCCAGCTGGGATATGTACAGGCAACCTCAGCTTGACTGACACTGACATGTCTGCCCAGCTGTGTAGGAAGTGGCACATATATGAGATGTCACCCTCTACGCACCACATGCCACATGTACCTCCACTACAGTAACACATTCAACAGAATATGCTTGGGTGCAGGTCTCCATCATCGACACTTACCATGTGTTGTATTGTATGTTGCATACATGTCATCTTGACCACCTCAGTGGCCCTGTGCAGGAGGCACCTGGAGGATTGGTTGATGCATGTCATTCTCACCCTGAGAGTCACGACAGTAGTGCCTGTCGGTTTATTGCCCACTGCCACCTGGCAGGTGGCAGGATAACACTGTACAACCCATCTCCCCTTGGACAATAGCTAAGTACACAACTATGAATATCTGCAGGGATGCACCCCTGTACTGACACATGTGTAGTGTGCATGACTGAGTATAGCAGTGTCTGTATGTTAGCACATCTGCACATGGGAATTCCTTGAGGGCCTTCACAACCAATGCAACACCCATTGCCATAGTCAGTTATGGCTGCTGCTGTATGGAACATTACATGTACACTATTAAGCTCACCCCCTTACCGGCTACACAAGCCTTGCAGTACCAGCACAACAGTGGTTTACAAATGGGGTGATGGGCATGGGATACCCATTGTCTTCTGGCATGTGTGTGTGTAGTTGTGCATGTCCATATATCTGTAGGGTACAGCATTCCAAGGCCACATACTCCTATTACAATACCCATTACCACACAGTAGTACAGATAGTGTTGTTGCTGCCCATACATGAGGCATGATAATGCAACACCCTACTATGCTTGTGGCATGTGCATGAGATGCATATCCCTGTAGTACCAATGTTGGGGTATACTATGGGTTGTATTACAGTTGCAGCCAATGTGTGATGGTGGGTATGGCAGAGTGTCATCATGGGTTTCAGGGAGTACAATATCCAGTGGGGGATGTGGGTGCTGTGTACACTGTAATTACATCAACGTATACCCGGGATATGCCCCATGTACCAGGTTATGGTTACCACTGTCACCATCAATCATACAGGTATCTGTTACCACAATCCAAGCCAGTTATGCATGCGATGTGTGCAGCCTACCTGTAACACACTGGGACATGGTCAAGTTAGTTAGCAGCGCTAGACCCTGGTATCTCAGATGTGTGTCTGGCTGTTATGTGCCTGTAAATGTGTATATGACCATATATCACACTATGTATTGTCCAAATACACCCATTACATCACCCATTAGCATACTGTACATGTTGGGGATGTTCTGCATGTACCATGTAAGCCGGAACACACCTCACCCAAAATGCTGTGCGGTGTGTGCAGTGTAGCCACACACATCAGTATCACAACATAGCTAGGTAGGGGTCTAGTCCCAGTGTTGCCAAGTAACAGTGTGTGTGTATGTGGATGGGTCTATATCAGGTTGCAGGGTATACATGCCACAGCGGGTCACCTGTCCTTGTGGCACAGGCAATAACCGGTTTAGTAACCTACGAAATGTGTTAGACTGTACCCCAGATATGTCACAGCCATGGTGTCACCCCAGTGACATACCCCATTGTGGAATATGACTGTAGACCATCCTCGTGCTGACACATGTACACCTACAACACAAATGGATAACATTATAGGGACTGCAATCAACCAGTGTAACTAACAGCTATAATGCATCCTTGCTAGATGGCTACACTACCCACCAAATATGCCTTACAGTCTATTCCCTACAACATTGTACACTGCAGTACTGTGGTACACTGTTGTACAGTCACCATGTGCATCAGAACCATATCAGCCTGTCCCTGTATTGATGGTATGGATGATAGGGATGTGGCACAGGTATCATCATATGCACAGGGCATCCTAGTGCTAATACATGTACACCTACAACACAAATGGATAACATTATAGATACCACAACCAACCAGTGTTACTAATAGCTATAAGGCATCATTGCTGGACAGCTACACTACCTGCCAAATATGCCTTACACTCTACTCCCTACTACATGTTACACTGCAGTACTGTGGTACACTGTTGTACAGTCACCGTGTACATCAGAACCATATTAGCCTGTCCCTGCATTTATGGTATGAATGACAGGGATGTGGCACAGGTATCATCATATGCACAGGGTGTGATGTTGGTTTGTCAGGGGCAGAGAGTGGGCCATGCATTTGGCACCATGTGTGTGGGTGAGGGGTGTACTGTTGGGAGCTGGGTGAGGTGATTTGGTGTGTGTATGTATGGGGTTGCCCTAGGTGTGATTGCATAGTGTGTGGGTATGCATGCACACAGTTCTGTCATGTGGCTTCCCTACACAGGTGTTTATGGACAGCTGCAGACCAAACCTGGCAGGTTGTGCAGTTCACTGCCTCTGGCCACGGACACATGGACTGTGCCTACCAGGGGTTCCACAGGCACGTACAGGTACAGGCCTCGATGTGCTACTCTCACCTGCTGATGACATTTGTCCACTGCTACCAGGTCCCTCCTGGGACTGACCAGGACACATGCATGTGGCCTGCTGTGGTGTGGTGTGGACAGCACACATCCCGCACTGCCAGGGCTGCTACTGCCACTATGGGAGCCACTTGGTGTCCTGGCACATCCACGTTGACTACCAGCCTTTGGCATTGCTTAGATCCACACGGCTGTCACCGCACTCCCACCACACGTTCAAGCACAGACCATGGTCGATGAGGGCTATCATCTCACCAGACCATCTATCCATGCACTTAATTAATCCACAGATGGCACCATCCAGTTCACGGGATTGTCATTTGAAGATGTGAGAACGGCCCTCTGCAGCCTCAGGCCCTGTCTGTGGTACCGTTCTATATGTGCCTGCACCCCCATGACTGTCTGAAACATGCTTCTGCTGGTACCAACTATATCACCTCTGCCAGGGGCATGATGTCTAGAGGCCCTACCACAGGCACCCTGGGTCATCTGCCTATGTGGTGGCCTGCCAGACATCTGGCTATGCCTGCTGTGACCAGACACAGTAGGCATGGTTACCACATTTTCCTGTGCACTGCCACCGAATGCCAGCTGTCCCTCCGCTATGGCCACTGGTGATGGGGTGTGTATAGGCACAAAACCTGTGTGCAGGGGTGGGGTGGCTAAAAGGGGATGTCAAATGTTGGTGCAGTGTCGGCCCCTAACAACCTCACCTGTGCCTCAACATTAATATCATCATCTTCGGTATCTGTATTGACACCAGCATCCTATTGCATGCAGGAGGGACCCTGACCCACCTCGCCACCTGTGGGTAAAAACAATAAACGCACTTTAAAACCTGTACAGCATTGCCTAACAGTACACACACACACACACACACACACACACACACACACACACACACACACACACACACACACACACACACACACACACACACACACACACACACACACACACATCTCCATAATAGATAACTGTCCATGGCTTTACAGACAGTCCCACATATATGCCCATGTGTTACTCCATCCTGCATCACACTTGTTAGCATACACACATTGATACCACTCATTAACATCTCAATCCTCTAAATGCCCACACAAGCAGCCACAACACAAGGCCTGTTACTACTTTACCTGCCTGACCTGTGTGTAGTGGTTTTACATGGCCTCACTGCTGTCATTCAGTATGCACCCTCTGTATGTCCAGACATGATGTGCATGGCCCCTATATGTGTGGACTAGTATGTTGCATCCATAATATCTCGCACTGGTGTGTCACGTGTATGTAATGCTCAGTACATGCCAGATATGCTGCTCCTTCAGCCTATCATGTGACAACTGTTATATTTGGATACACTCCCTTCCCCAATGCTTCTGTAGAGCTGCATACATGGGTTGTAGGTGACCTCTCTGCTAACTGCGATATTAAGGGTGTGCCTGGTGTCTACCTTCCCTCTGGATGCCAGTTCCAAGCTACAGACCATATTAGACTATTTGCTGTCCTGTGATTACACACATGACAGGTATTCCTGGTGTGTAATGTGGCAGCCCATGTTCATGTACTGCACTTTCCCAAAGGGAGGTACAGCCGTATGAACACCCCACAATTACACATGTGCATACATGGCCACCCACACAAACACACACATGCACACACACATCCTACATGCATCTACCTCCCTCCACTTTACCAGAGTGACCCTGCAGGCAAACTAATTAACCACCAGGACGCACACGCACACACACACACACACACACACACACACACACACACACACACACACACACACACACACACACACACACACACACACATGTGAGGTTGCACAATGATAGTACACACATTCCTCCTATTACCCATCTGCCAACATGCAGAACATGTGGTACAACACAGCATGCAGTTCAGCTATAGTCAATTCTTGCTATCAACAGTATACATGTGTGTGATGCATGTGCTGTGTCACTAGGTGATGCCTCTTCCCTTGGATACCACTGCACCCATGTACACTGTATTGCTGTGAACCTACTCTGCACCCTGCCATGTACAGTGCACCACAACTCACAGGTGTACAACCGACTGCAGAATGTGTAGTACTGTGTCAGTTATGTCATCTTTACTTCTCACAGCCCCTATGTTTTCCTAGGATGATATGTGGACAGTTGTCATTGGTATATGCCTGATGCCTGATTTAAAGCTGTCAACATCAACAGACCATGTATGACCACTAAAATACTCTTACACTGACAACTATCAGAGCATACCATGGCTATGGGGGGTGTACACGCCTTTATTGATTAGACACACACATCCTTGATCTGCCATGGGACCACATCACCGCATATCTTAGTAATACACAAGCCCGATATGTGACATATGTCCTGTACTTTCACATGCAGTGTCTACAGGTTAAGGTTTGCAGCTGCTGACTGCAATGCATACAGACCATGTGGGCATATGTGTGCACATCCTTATCATGACAGTTTATCGCACCTCTTCTTGTGTGTACTACAGCAGTCACTGCTCCTGGCAGGGGTATACCAGCATGGGCCATCTGCATTTGCCAGTGTATGTTCAGTCTGCCCTACACATGTCCCCCTATTCTGCATGATTGCAAGGTCTACCTATGTGTACATCCCATGGTGTTCACACACGGCTGTCACTATTGCTGTGTGGGTAGGGTTACAGCTGCCACAGGTCCTGAACCTGACTATGTGTAGATAGAGACATTCCTAGCATCCTTAGGATCCCTGCTGCAGTGCACTGGTGTGTCATGCTGAACCCCCCCTCCTTCAGCCTTTATGCAGATGCATGACAAGTACAGCCTACACATGTGTGTCACTTTGCAGTGTCCCATACACTGAGCACTACATGTTGCAGCCTAGACCCAGATGATAATGTGGACTACTGTAATGCCTTATTCCATAGTGTATCTCTGCAGCAGTTACCATTGTCCTACAGCTGTATACACTGGTTTTGCACTGTGTATGGGTGTTGTTCCGAACATGTCCCTACTGTAGGCCATGTCTACCACCAGTATGTTACTCCATGTGGACACATTCCGCAATGACAGGATCTTAGTTATCATGCAGGTGTCTGACATACCCTTCCTCTACCCCATCATGGTCACCCCTGTGAGACCATGCATTTCACATCAACATGCACATGTACAGCATGCATTCAGGGAAGGTGTGTTAGATATGTGCATGGAATATACCATCAACATTACATGCCCGGTGTGTTGGCAAGCATCTACATAAAACACACTCACCAGCTACAGGCTGCTGCCTTGGTGGTATTCCAGAGGAACCTACATAATAGGATGAGAGATGCAATGTCAGTGGCCACATCTGTGGCAGTGATACAGGGTGGGTACAGTATTACAATACATCAATAGTACATTCCCATGACACTACTACATCTGGACATCTGTTTATCACTACAATGTAGCAACACAATATACCTCTGACATGTCAGATATGCATGATCTACCTGTACCAATGCAGATGTATACGCAACAGTGGTCTACTGATGTGCCCTGTGTCCTTACCTGCATGCTCCTTGGCCAGTGTGTGGGTGACACCCACCTCCACAAAGAAGTCCAGTGATTGACGGATGTCCAGATGGGCAGGTGCCATGAGGCTGGCCAAGAGCTCCTCCACATGTGTCAGGGGGATGGATGGCAGCCCCCCCTCCCATGATGAGGTTATCCCCCCAGACTGCAGCAGCATGCCGACGGGCATTGCAAAGCCGGTCAGTACAATGATGCTGGACCTGCTCATAACTGTGGTTGTGCAGTCCACCATCATTGACCCTGTGGACTAGTTCACTCCTCAGGGCAGTCTGCTCCTGCTGCTCATGTACAGCCTTACCAAACAGCAGTGGATAGTGCTGGATCAAGTGTGATATCAATATTTCATTTTCCACATGGGAACAGGTGGGCAACCGTGCATGTGCCATCTTGGCTGAAAGACATAAAGATGGAAACAGGTCTTAGCAACTCATACAGCAAGGTACCACAGTTCATAATACATATCTCTATCACCCCCCCACCATATCTGCTTCAACAAACTTTACATACAACTCATTAGGTATGGCTACATCTTACCTACCGGTTGGACAGATATTGTATTGTACCACACTTTCTGCTATGTGATTGTAGCCATGTCCCATGTGTGGACACTATCATTGCTACCCTGTTACAGACTATTCACCTGCATGCCATTGTCAGGACCACTATGGGTCAATATATGCCACTGGTATGGCTGCTCTCAGATTGCTGCTTATCTGACATTCTGTGTTATTGGGGATATCTATGCATGCTGTTGGACATGTACCAGGATTGTATAGACTATTACTACCAACAGATGTTCTGTAACAGTGACACAATAACATGTATATGTTCTATTGTCCAGCAGATCCACCTCTCCAAACCCATCTGCCCATGATACCTGGCCACATCACATGTGTGTCCCAACCTGAGGCCTCCTCATGTACTGTTCCAGTAATACCATCAGGTGGAACCACCAAGGGGATGTTGCCCCCCCTTGGGGCACACACAAACATGTTCCTGTCTCCTGAGGTCAGGTCTAGGGTCTGTTCCATACCAGACTCCACAGACACATGTGGGATGTGATACATCAGTCTGAGGCACCCAGTACACATTCACAGGGCCAACATGCTCCTCCTGCTCAGCCTTAAGACCAGGCACCTTCAGGACGTGGACTGCTTTTGTGAGTAGCAGTAGGTGGGAGGCTTGTTCCCATTGTGCCCATATTGTGGCCCGTGAGGAGTCCACATCACAGACCACACACACCATCCATGGTGTTTACCCACCACATGGGTCACATACCACCCCTGTAGACTGTCCTCTATATCTACCAACCCTGACCATCTCCACAAGTGTACCTGCCATACTTCCCCATATTCCCATTGCATACTTCACAGACAGGGGTAATGTGGTCCCAACAAGGCACTGACATGTGACATACCCATCCATGTTGCACACACTGCCAGCTATAGATATCTGTGTGTATTGCTATGTGTGCTGGTGCCATTCACACATAGTAATATAGGGGACATTTCTTTACATACATATATGTTTGTGTGTGTATTTGTATATATGTAGACATGTGCATGTGTATATATGTGTAGATTTATGTGATGTTGTATACATGTGCACATATATATGTCTACACATGGGTATATGTATATTTCTGGACATGCATGCTGATATACATATATATCTTTATATATTGTATATGCAACATATGTACACGTATGCATACGTATATTTGGGGTACACTCAGACATCAGCTCCACAATCGCACAACACCTTCTGCGCAGCTGCACTGTTTTGCCTTGCGACAACACAGTCAGGTGCCACATATGGGCATGGCCTGACATTAGGGTGGTATATGTAGGACCCGATTGCAGGTAACCCTATTACATACCTATG
Source organism: Protopterus annectens (assembly GCF_019279795.1). Taxonomy (NCBI): domain Eukaryota; kingdom Metazoa; phylum Chordata; order Ceratodontiformes; family Protopteridae; genus Protopterus; species Protopterus annectens. Next base: position 72,489,426 of record NC_056727.1, on the reverse strand, counting down.
GCATTCTGGAATGCTACATTACAGATTAACCTGAGTATCCTGCCAGTGGTTGGCTGTGGCTCCCACATGTCCATTATAATGACATTACTTCCACCACCAGCTATTGGCCACATAATATACATACTTCCTATTACACAACACACACTATGATGGCTTACATCTTGTCTGTCAGTGCTGACCTGCACAGTTGACGGCTATGGCCCACTACTCACAGGGACAGGCACTATTGTCCATAGCAGTTGTTCAGTTGAACATCATCATAACAACACTTGATGGCACATATAAATCATTCCACATCATCTATCCCATTATTATGGACCAGGTACTACATTTTATTACATGTATATATATTTCACATACCTGCTGTGGGAATGATGTCTTGTTGAATGACAGCTGGCTAAATGCCTTTGACTTAGGCTTTTATTGTGAAGAGATCTGTCTTTTTTTTTCCTCACTCTCCCTTTCTCCCTCTCTCTCCAGTAAATGGATTGAGCTGCTTTGAATAGATTGCAGCCTGGCTTTAGTAGGTGATGCACATGATTAGGTGATGGCCTCTGCAGAAATCAGTGTCCTCCACTTGCTAACTGCATGCAGCTTGCTGTGTAGTACTTCCAGTTACCACTGTCATGGCAACCACCTACTATAAATCCCTACATCATGTGGGTGTGGTCCCTTTACCTTTGCTGCGTGATGGACTTTCTTTCTGTGTGTGGGCATCAGTGTTACAGAAAGCAGGTAACAATGCCTCTTACAGGAGAACTGGCACACTCAGGCCATCTACATATTTGGAGGAGGTTCCAGAACTACAGATGGAGTGCGAGTAGAGCTGTGTTATACTTTGTATAGTACTGGTGTTACAGGGTGTGTGTGTGTACATACTAGTTTACCTTGGAATGCAGTCTATCTGCATAGCTCTCAACTGTGGGCATATCCTCTTGGTGACCAGAGGTGTGCCTATCATGTTTTGTCTGTCCACCACACAGGTCCTGTGTCAGATATTACACTGGCAGTGTGTGTGTTGAGTGCTATCAGTACATGGCTACATCCATTTCTGTTTCTAACCTCAATTCCCTGGCTAAGGGTATATTGCAGACTATCCTGTAACACCAGCAACTTGATTAGTGTATGGCAACAATTTTCTACATATGGGCCTGTGTTCCAAACTCTGTCCTTCATCTACATACCAAGCTTTGCACATATGACATGCTGTCAGGAGTTGTTCTGTAGTGGATAGTGAGTATATCATGCTGCCATTGCTGCCATCAGTCCACTGCTGTTGTATCACCCACATATACAGTAGGGCTGGGGCCATATAAGTGTCGGCTTCACCTACAAAATACATGTGTGCCCTTATGCACTCCAGAGACCAGTGTGTGTAACAGTGGTATATGACCCTGTATTATTGAGTCTGGGGGGGATGCACCATAAATAACCTAGGCTGCTACAAAATGAGGTATCAGGGGTGAGCTGCCTTAAGGTATCTGGATGTACAGTACCATACAATTCACCTATATTTACATTACTTACATAAATTGGGTTAATGCAGGCCTACTGCCTCCTGCCATACAGACTGTTCTGTTTGTCAGTATGCTTGTGATGGTGTCAGTTATGCCTTGTTATGTAACAGTTACATTCCATTTGGTCAACTGAAGTCTTTACCACCTAGTGATTTTGTACAGAGCGTAGATAGAGGCTGCTGAACTATACACCTGCATTACTTACTGTTAATTGTTTGGTATCCTGTGGCCCAGTCTGTCTTTACTATTCTACAATTTGAAGGACTTGACCTGCACAGCAACAGTTGTGAACCTTTCCAGACTACTGTATCAATATAACTGTTTCACAGTTGCATTACTCTGTTTATATGGATGTCAGTGTCTGAATAGCTATATGACATGGCATATAAAACTGCAATAGTACACGAATAAAGGTTTTCCATTTCTGCAAACCTGTGTGTGTTGTTTTATCCTATGACCTCTCTGTGGGTATATGCTGCAGGCAACAACTGTCATTTGTATGGGTTCCCTTACAGTGTCCAGTTGTTAAGGTGTTAACTGTAGGCATAGTGGCTACTGCTTGTGTATGTGTAGTCTCATATATATATATATATATATATATATATATATATATATATATATATATATATATATATATATATATATATATATATATATATATATATATATATATATATATATATATATATATATATATATATATATATATCTGCATATATGTGTCTGTGTATATGTATCCAGGGGATGTTGATAGCTTCTACATTTTACATTTCCTATGGGAGCCAGACTGTACTGCATGATATGTTACCAATACCAGCCTGACATCATACAGGTGGGATGTAGTACTGTTAACATCTTGTGCCCATGTCGTGTCAGGTCCTGGTTATGGGATCTGCAACACTTGGTAGTGTATTGCAGGGTGGATGTGTTTGGCTGTGGGAGATATACCTATTCATACAAGATGTATATTGTTTGGGGCCTGTCAACCCCATTAACAGTGCATGTGGACATATATGTTTTAGTTAATCTACCATTGTTATATTATTATCTACAGATGTATTGCCATGTATACCTATATATATATATATATATATATATATATATATAAAGCTATGTCGGTATATACCTACATAGATATATATCTGCTTACATATATGTAACTTGCAGTGTATATGTAGACATATAGGTGTAGACATATATATGTATCAATGTAGCATTTGCATATATGTTGTATCTGTTTAGATATTAATATATTTACACACACATACATCTAAATGTTGGAATACATTCACTGTACTGTTACGTGACTGGGCTAGATGATATATTTTTGAAAATATCAGGGTTATGTATGTATGGCATGGCTTAATGGTCGGTTAACATACAAGACAAACAAGATGCGTACAAAGGCAGTATATGACACATGTGGGGGGTAAACACCTTGATGGGGAAGGGTGTTGGAATATTGGAAGCCCACAAGCCCCCTAGTGGTAACAGTGGGACTGAGATCCCCACCCATGGGCAGTCACCACTGCACCTTCACAACCCCGAAGGTGGCTGTGCTGGGAGCTGAGTCGCAGAGCCAGGCTGATTCTCTAATTATGACATGCGGCCCTCGAGCTGGTGTAGAAGATCACCAAACTGCTGGTCGATCTCTCTACGCACCATGACCCCAACCTGATGATGGGTGACAGGTGCCTGTCCATCCCCTGAGCAGGTTCCACCCGAAGGTGGTGTAGGACCAACGGACAGGGAGGTCCGGGGTCAGGCCCCAGACATGCTGGTGCCCGGTGCCACGGCCAGCTGAGGTGGAACAGTTGGGTCTGCTGGGACCGGCCTTCCCAAGCATGCTATAGTGTTTAGATTTCATCATTATATGTGGGTTAGTAATAGTGAACACATTCCAGGGTTAGGTATAACTGGATGCATAGATATTCCCATTAACCCAGACACCAGATACGGAACAGTTGCATAGCAAACAGAACACATGCATATATGGGACCACAGTGGTAATAAGTACAGCATGCAGGTACATTGATGGCACCATGCCGCCAGTGTTGGAATAATTCAATATAGCACATGCATGGAAACCAAGAAAATAGATGACTGTTGGAGATATGGTGGGGTGGAGAGAAAGATGTCAATTAACAACTAGTATATTCCTGTAGTCCACATAACTTTCCTAGTCAGTGCTGTTATCTGTACCTTGCAAGTCTTACTATACTACCCTATAGCATTAGCTTGGACAGTGATATGGCTGTCATCATCATTGCACATCAAACAGTTTTACGTGCAGTATACACCTCTTACCTGGTATACCTGTGGAGGGAATGTTTGTTAACACTAACTGTTTCTACACATACTCCCAGATTCCGGGTTGATGTCTTGCACATATCTGTCCAACTCTTTCTGCACAGACTCTGGCTATGTATTGACCACATGCTGGTGTGCCAGGATATATCTAGAATTTTGCCCTCTTCCACCTTTAGTGACCTGACACACACATATACATGCTTTCCTATACAGTTATATTATGTAGCACAGTGTGGATGACAGTGACCAGTGATACTTTATTATTCAGAGAAAATGCAACACTCACAGTTCCCTACAATACCAGAGTGAAGAGTACCAGTTCAGGTTATAATGGTCTGTATTTCTCAGCACAGTGTTCGCATTCAACATACCTGTGGGAGAAATGTTTGTTAGCACTACCTGACTGTTGCCACACAAAGTTCTGGATTACACATTAGTACTATACACATACATCTCACTCTGTTACTGTACACGCTCTGGTCACAGCTTGACAACATGGGAGTGTAGATAGGAGATACCTGAAATCTTACTCTCCTAACAGTTTCAGGGGTTGCTACAGTGACAGGTGTGTTCTCATGATGTTTGAGAATCACTTGTATTCCCTGTTTGCTGACTCAACATCTGGGATCATCCCACAGACTTACCAGGGGGACAGGAGGACAGGCAGCAGATATGGGCACATATACTGGACATTCTGGCCTCATATGTACAGTTGTGGGGTATGACTCTGTATGCAGCCTAATTCCACTCCCAGGATTCAGACCATGGCTGTGTCTGCTACAACTTAAACACTGTCCATCATAGTTGTGTCTGCTATATAGATATTGCTGTATATCTCCTATCTGCTTTCTGTCTTATTCATCCCCTGTGCTTTTGCATTTTGACCTTGTACTACAACACTCATATACAGATTTCCTAGACAGTTATATGTTGTACGACAGTGTGGGTGACAGTGATGTGCAATACCTCATTATTCAGAGCAACTGCATATCATTCTTGCATTTCTGGGCACAGTGTTGGTATCTGACAGACCTGTGGGAGGAATGTTTATTAGCACTACCTGAATGTTCCCACACACAGTACCAGATTCCACATTACTATTATGCACATACATCTCACTCTGTTACTGCACACACTCTGACCACAGCTTGACAAGTTGGGGTGTAAATGGGACATACGTGGCTTCTTAGTCACATAAGCTATTGGGGAATTGCTAGTGTGCCAGTTTTGTTCTCATAGCTGTGTGTCAATCAGTTGTATTTCCTGTTTGCTGCCTATACATCTGGGATCATCTCACTGATTTCCCAGAGGGACAGGTTGATAGGCAACAGATATGGGCCACTTTAATAGACATTCTGGACATATCTGTACAGTTGTGGGGTATGATTTTGTATGCAGACTACTACCACTAGCAGGCTTTGAACAATGGCTGTGCGTGCTAGAAAAAACAACAGTTCACATCTCAGTTGCATGTGCTATTCGTTTTTTGTTGTCTGCATTTTCCTTGTTTACTGCCTATGTGTCTCTCAGTTGTACTAAATGGCCTCTGGGGATTACACCCATCATATACAGGCATTCCTTCACATTCAATTTATGGTGCACGGTGTGGGTAACAGTGCTTAATACTACAGTACTATTACATGATTGCATATCTGCATTACCGTATGATACCAGGATATACACATGCAGCCCAGCAGTTAGACCTGTTTTGTCAGGCTATTGCACTTTTATTGACTCACAAACAATATGAGACTCTTCCTGCCATATTCTCTAGTGTATGCAGTACTTGTCTTGAACAATATAGGTTTTATACAGGCAATTAATTTACTACTATTTTTAGTTTTATTTCATATGACAAAATGCGTGAGTATTACTGACCTGCCTCGCATCGCAACCTCACCAGGCGACTGATGTGGGCCTCCTGGTTCATGAATATTTAAACATGCATATCCATGATGGATATTTTTGTTCAACAGTCCGAATCCACTATCAACAAACACACTTTAACGAAAGCGCTTTCACTGAAAAAGTGCTTTTGCTAAAGTGTGTTAAAAAAAAGAAAAAAAACATTAAATCTACTTTTACGCAGGGGGCAAGCCACCCTGTACCCCCACAACCCTGTCTACTTTAATATCCTCACTCTGAGATTGCACTACAGTGGGGAAAATGGAATTTTCCCTTATCCGCACTGTAGTACGGCCAGCACAACAGGCATACTTATGCAAAAATGCTGCTTCGGTGAAAAGCATTTTCACGTAAGTATGCCCACCCATTCATGATTCGGTGAAAAGTGCATTCGTGCAAGAGTCCTACACCCATCCATGATATACCTGAGCTGGCAATTATTACACACATACTGGGGTGATACTTACACACAACTGGAACATCTTTTGCCACTCTAGCTTCTTGGAGCAACTCCTCCAAGAGGTCCCCCTTACACCGCTTCAGGTCGGCATAGTGGTGCCTGACCTGCTCACCAGTTTGGGGTATGCCAGTGGCACTGGTGAGGTCACGGGTGAGATGGTCCCAGGCTTCCACCTTATATTGGGAGCCCTGGCACTGGCCCTGCAGCAGTCCCTGATCATGGTCTTTGACAAGGAGTCCTGCCATGATCTTAGACTCCTGGATGCACCAGTGCTGCACCTGAAAGTGCACACCTTCTCCCCTTACTGCCATAGTACCTGCAAGGGGAAGCTATAACCAGTTATAAGATGTACTCCCGCCACTTTAGTTTAAGTAGGGCCAGTGTCCCACACTTTTACGTGATTGGCCGGTTTTGAAAAGGCTAAGCTATGAGCAAACCTGCTTACCTATGGTTGGCATTGTTTAAAGGGGAATACCACTGGGCACAATGTGTTAGCTGCCCTACACATTGCTTACACCACCTAAGCTGCCCTGTGCAATGCTTAGCATTGCTTACATTACACTTTGCATTGTAATTCCTTTTTGGCATTGAGTTATTATTCATTACATCTTATATGTATGCCTGGTATCCATGATTAATGTGTACATACAGTCTGTGGGGTCCTTGTGTTTTATTGAGGACTTCAACACTCTTATTATAATTATACTTCACTTCTGGGCTTACGGCTGTACTCCAGTTCACATATTTATGTTATGTAGTGGGTTATGGAACATACAACTGTATACTGATTCCTTTCACAGGTTCAGTGTTGTTTTATTATGGTGAGGACTTGTTTGCTGATACCTAATTTTTCTGTACTGTGATGGCTTGGTGGTTATCTACTGTGACTATGGTGTGTAGGGTCCTGGGTTCAAGACCTGCATGGCTGTTTATTTTCTTGATGGGCAGAACAAGGGCCATTGGATACAGTGTGAGTAAGGCACTTTTGAGCATTTGTAAGCAGGTTTGCATGACAGTAAATACTGCTAACCTACCCTTACATCTGCTTACAGAGACTTAGCTTTACAATTGCTTAACCAGTGTAGGCATTGCTTACCACTGCGCAAATGGGCTTAAGCCCACTTACTAGTGCTTAAATATGCTTACTACTGCTTATTTGTGCTTAAACCTGCTTACTAGTGCCTTATTCATTATGACACTGACACCTCACATTTGCATTTACTGCAGTACTCCAGTTCATGAAAATATGTTATTTAGTGGGTTATGCAACATAAATATTACTCATAACATGCTTTGCTATGGAAAATGGAAAGTGCTGCAGTGGGACTCGAACCGGGAATGCCTGCTCGTAAGGCAAATGCTCTGCCTACTACACTATTGCTATGCTGCACCGTTTGCATATATCTTCCTTGTTATCCTCTTCAGCCATTTAAGCTGCATTATCTGCAGCTAAGTGATGGACACACCCACGTACCTATGGTTAGCTTTAATTGGATTTTAAAAAAATATAGGGTTTCTTCATTTTATTTATATATACTGTTGCTGTTGTACACAAGGGGGGCTGTTGGTGGGGATATGCGGTCACCTATGAGCAGTCTCACTCATTTCATACCCCTTTCTGATGCTCTGCTATCAGACATGCCCCCTGCACTCTTACATGCTTCATGTAAGCCTAGGAGCTCAGGCAGTGCACCTCATTACTATGATTGGCGCGCTTCCATCCTGCTTCTAAATGGCCGCATCCATGCAGGACTAAGCTAGTCCTACATGGAGGAATAGTAATCCGGGGGAATATGTCCTATTTCAGAATAAGTCAAATTTCACTGTTGTAAACATGATATATCATGTTTCAGAAGAATATACCTAGTATCAATGTTGTAAACATGATATAGCATGTTTCAGAATAAGTCCAATATCACAGTTATAAACATGGTATATCATGTTTCAGAATAAGTCCAAGATCCTTGTTATAAACATGATATATCATGTTTCAGAATACACAGAATATCACTGTTGTAAACACAATTATGTCATGTTTTAGAATAAGTTCAATATCACTGTTGTAAACATGATATGTAATGTTTGTCTTCAACATTAATACAATACCCGGCCAGATGATTTTCTCTCTCTTCAAGTTATTTGCTGAATAGTGTTACAACAAAGTCTAAATCTGACACATTGTATTTACTATCTTTTCTAATGTATCAGTTAGACTAAACTGTCCACAGCAGGAGGGTACACCAATAACAGATGTCATCAGATTTTTATTTGCTTTCTGTTTGCTCTGCATTGTCATATACTATGTACTCTTTTCTACATCTGTTTATATTATGTACATTGTTTATTTTCAGCTTATATTATGCACATTGTTTATTATTAGTTTATATTATGTATGTTATTATCAGCTTACATTATGTACATTGTTTATCAGTTTATATTATGTACATTATTATCAGTTTATATTATGTACATTGTTTATCAGTTTATATTATGTACATTATTATCGGTTAATATTATGTACAGTGTTTATTATCAGTTTATATTATGTACAGTATTTATTATCAGTTTATATTATGTACAGTGTTTATTATTGGTTTATACTATGTGCAGTGTTTATTATCAGTTTATATTATGTACATTGTTTATTATCTGTTTATATTATGTACAGGGTTTATTATCAGTTTATATTATGTACATTGTTTATTATCAGTTTATATTATGTACAGTATTTATTATCAGTTTATATTATGTACATTGTTTATTATTGGTTTATATTATGTGCAATGTTTATTATCAGTTTATATTATGTACATTGTTTATTATCGGTTTATATTATGTACAGTGTTTATTATCAGTTTATATTATGTACATTGTTTATTATCGGTTTATATAATGTACAGTGTTTATTATCGGTTTATATTATGCACATTGTTTATTATCGGTTTATATTATGTACAGTGTTTATTATCAGTTTATTTTATGTACAGTGTTTATTATCAGTTTATATTATGTACATTGTTTATCAGTTTATATTATGTACCTTGTCTATTATCGGTTTATATTATGTACATTGTTTATTATCAGTTTATATTATGTGCATTATTATCAGTTTATATTATGCACAGTGTTTATTATCAGTTTATGTTATGTACATTGTTTATTATTGGTTTATATTATGTACATTGTTTATTATCAGTTTATATTATGTACATTGTTTATCAGTTTATATTATGTACAGTGTTTATTATTGGTTTATATTATGTACATTGTTTATTACCGTTTTATATTATGTGCATTGTTTATTATCGGTTTATATTATGTACAGTGTTTATTATCGGTTTATATTATGTACATTGTTTATTATCAGTTTATATTATGTACATTGTTTATTATCGGTTTATATTATGTACATTGTTTATTATCAGTTTATATTATGTGCAGTGTTTATTATCGGTTTATATTATCTACAGGGTTTATTATCAGTTTATACTATGTACATTGTTTATTATATTTTAATTACCTGACTGCATTGCAGGTAATATCCTTTATTCTCTGGGCTATCAATGAAAGTCAGCCATTTGTGCCTCAGAACACTTCCTGTGGAGACAAAAATAAAGACAAGAAGGCAGGGTAAGAAAATAAAAAAGAAAGTGGGATGGAAGAAGGAAGAAAATGAAGAAGGAAAGAAGAAATATGGAAGGAAGGAAATCATCGGTTAAATAAAAATGACATTTTTTCAGTTGTCTATTGAGAAAACATGGGGCAAATGAAGCCTTTTCAATTGCATAATTATCAAGAAAATAATTCATAACAATCTCTGGAAGGAAATGTTATAAAATGTTTTGAAATAATACATGTAATAGTTGTATAATGTGGCATAAAAACTGCTGCAATTGAATGAAAGGTAACAAAGTGAAGACTTGTAGTGCAGGTGTACCTTGACTTCTGGGATACATATCAGTTGTTATCTGAGACAGTTATGTATTTATTTATTTATTTATATTTATTTATTTATTTATTTGCATTTGTTTACCGGGATGGTTCAGCTGGGCCATAAGTGCCCATTTTCAGTGGAGTCCCGGGGTGGAAAGTTCCACATATAAGACATTTCACATACAATACAGAATTTACATTAATAAAGACATTTAGTGCATATTATTGGCAGCTTATACAAAACAGTGCACAAGTAATCATTCTCAAATCAAAGATATTATACAAGCAATACAGAGTATACACATGAGAACATTCCATATGAGTAGTTTTCAGCTAGCAAAATTAATTAAGGACACTTCATGCAGTGGGTGCAAAGCAGATATAAAAATTAATTTGAGACTAGGTGCTTAAACTTTTCACACTTTTAGGAGGTTTAATAGCTGAGCAACAGGCAATATGAGTCCTGTTCCAGCAATCAGCAAAATCGGTGGATATTGTTGCAGATATAAGTGGTGGTATGATATTAAGGTAGTCTGCGAGAGTACCTGAATGTCTCACCTGGTTCAATGGTAGGTCTATAAGGGTTAGGAAGAGAAGGAAGTAAGCAGGAGGGATCAATGGTAGGACAATGAGGGTTAGTAGAAGAGGGAAGTGGACAGGATGGAGAGGTGGATTAAGTAAAAGGACAGATGGATGTGAAAGGAGGATGCCAGTGTAGTAGATGTGTAATAGAGTGGGGGTGAGAATAGTTGTGATGGTTGAAGTTAGACTATATGAGATGTGGTGTTAGCACATGTGCACAGCCAAGATGAGGAGAGATGTTGTTTCAAACTTGTCTTGAAGAGGGTTACTGAGTGGGTGGATTTAAATGTAGGGGGGAGGAAGTTCCAAATTTTGTGATGATAAAGGAATAAAGCATCTGGCCAGCTGAAAGTTTGGGTTTTTCTATATTTACGAGCAGTTGGTTGTTGGATCGGAGTGGTTCATTAGGATGGTATAAAGTAAGTATAGAAGATAGAGCAGGGCACATGGATGGATTATAAATGAGTTTGTGAGCTCTAGTTAGTTGGATAAAGGTGAGATAGTTGGGAAGTTCAAGCCACTTTAGATTGCATAATGATAAGCAGTGATGGGATGAGTAGGAGGCATTAGTTACAAACTTAGCTATTTTGATGCAGCATGAGTCTAGTTTGGACTTTAGAGAGGACTGAATATTGGTGAGGAGGGGCACACCATATAAAAGAGACAATAATAGAAAAAAAGAGGTAAGGGAAAGGTCGGGCTGATGCACTGAGTATATGTTTGTGTCGGAAGAGAGTGCCATGCTTTTGATGTGTCTTTCTGACATTGGACTAGATGTGCAGGTTGAATGTGAGGTTTTCATTTATGATGACACCTAGGAGTTTTGTGCTAGGTACAATGTCATTGGTGGTACCATTCAGGGATTGAATGAAGTTCTCTTTTTGTAGGGGTGTGGGCTTTTTGGGGGCAAAGATTACTAGTTTGGTTTTGTTGGGGTTCAGGTGATATTAAATATCCAAATTTCTGTGTAGGTGAGGGTGTTTTGGGTGAGTTGGTGTAGTTCTGAAGAGTTGTTTGCAGTGCAGATGATAGTGGAGTCATCTGCATACTGGATGACTGAGCCTTGAGAGAGTGTGGTGTGGAAGTTATTGATAAATATGCTAAACAAAAGTGGGCCTAAAATGGAGCCTTGAGGAACACTAGTGGTGGTGTTTAGGAAAGGGGAGTAAGAGTTCTGCCATTTAGTTGATTGTTGTCTGTTAGTGAGGCAATTAGTGAACCAGTTTAGAGTTTGAGGTAAAGTACCTATGTTAAAGAGTTTTGTTAGAAGGAGAGAGTGGGATATAGTATCGAAAGCTTTAGAAAAATTAAGAAATAGTGAAGAAATGATTTTACCAGTGTCACAGCTTGGTTGACAGTGTCCATGAAGGATATGAGGGCAGTGGAGGTACTAAGTCCTGGCCTAAATCTAGGATGGGTGGGAGAGAGGATATGGGTGAGAGTCAGATGGTGAAGAAGTTGAGAATGAATGCATTTTTCCAGAATCTTAGAAATGGGTGATAGTATAGCAATGGGGCAGAAGTTGGTGGTGTCTATGTTGGGCCCCCCCTTGTGTAGAGGGAGGATATAACCTTTTTTTCCAGATGATGGATATATAGGATTTTTGGATAGATCTGTTGAGAAGTATGCTGATAGGGTAAGCAATTGAGTTGGCTGAGATTTGTAGGTATTTGGCGGGTATATTGTCAGGGGCATTTGTGCATGGTTTGAGTTTTAGAAGTAATTTTTTAATAGTCGAGGTGGGCATAGGTGACAGAGTAAAGTTGGAAATAGGGGGTACACTGGTGTTAGCTGTGGAGGGGTCTGTGGTGGACAAGTTGGTCTTGGGAAAGGTAGCGGTTAGATTGTCTATGGTATCTATGAAATAGGAGTTGAAGGTTGCAGCAATTTCAATGTGTGTTTTATTTGGGTCTGGGCAAGGATTATTACTAGAGCCTGGGTTTAATAAAGAGTTGAGAGAGCTCCAGAATTTCTTTGGGATGGGATGAAATGGGATGGAGAAAGAATGATGAGTGGCGCAACTGTCAGAATGAAAACAATGATTGTTCTTAGCATAACATGAAGATGATTTAGAAATTGTCAGGAAGCTGCCAATGTCAAATCGTCAAATTTGATATGCAGAAAAGATGATAAAGACTATGCAGATCTGAGGGAGTATGCTAAAATCTGGAATAAGATAGCATTTAAACAATAATTCACAGCAGAAGTTCACGTATTCTTAAAATGTATGGGCATAGACAGGATTTTTCCAAGGTACTCCATCAACAAAAATGTAGCCCTTCATCCCCAAGTGTAATTTTCATACCAGACAATGTATATTTCAGCAGTGCAAGTGTAAGCCAAGAAACAGAAAGAATGACCAAATGCAGGTGCAGACAAGTGGATAATAAGCATATAAGTACAGAAAATACTGATACTACACCTGATCAACATTGCATGAAATAAAAAAAAAAATCTTCAAATGACAGGCTAAAGAAAAAAATAAACATGGGGTCACATTTCATAAAGTTAGTGGAATTTGACAGATTGGGCCAAGTTTCACTTAAAATCTGTGGCTAACTCAAGTAATATGCAAATATGCCAAGGTCTACAGAGAACACCTTAGTGCAAGACAGACATACCAGTGATGTCAGGGCAACTGCAATCATTCATGTCAAATACGTATTCCAGGAAAACCCAGTCATAAAGTAATATGAAATACATCTACAGAAGATATACAAGTCCAAAGGAACTGCCAGTAATACCTGGAAAGTACTAAATAAAGACAAATATGCAATAGCTGTTATGTCTGAAAAGTGGCAAATATCTGCAAACTGCATCATTGTAATACATAGATGGACATATATAAATGCACCCATCATAATTGGTGGAATCTGACATAATTCCCAGTAATACCTGGAAAATACTAAATAAAGACAAATATGCAATAGCTGTTATGTCTGAAAAGTGACAAATATCTGTAAACTGCATTTTTGTAATACATAGATGGACATATATAAATGCACTCATCATAATTGGTGGAATCTGACATACTTCACAACATTTCTAATTAACAAATGAATTAAATAAGGCCAATGGCAATCCTGGACATTTTGCCATGGGTAAAAGTAGCTAACAGTGGGTAAGGGAAACATATGGGGAACACAAGTAATGCCCAGTAATGAACACATCCATGGAAATAGGGAGATAGAAAAACAGGTGTTGGTGAGACTGAAGATAAGGGCCAGAGAAGAAGTATGATGGAATATGAAGGTCAGAAGTAGAGTCATGTTTTTTTTTTTTTTGTGAGAATAGTCCCCATTTTTGGGGGAAGGAGAATAGAATGGACGGAAGCTATATAAAAAGAGGACACTGACAAAAGAGCAGGTATAAACATATAGCAAATATCACAAGACATAGCAGACAAAGGTCAGAAGTACAAAACACACATATAGATTATACAACATGGGTGAAGGAAAAATGATAAACATGGTAGGGATGCATTCAGCCATGGTGCAGTGCAAAAATACATATGTACCAATGTACAAATCATTGCTGAGATTTGTAAACTGTGTGACAGTCATACCAGCAAGAGTATGACTGATAGTACGTGTGTGCTGGAGAACACTAAATGTGAGTGCCATCATTACAGTATACAATGGATATTGAATTCAATCATTCACTATTCTGTCAGCAGAGCAAGTCCTGCAACAGCAAGGATGAGCAAATACAGTAGCAGTCTAGAACCTCCAATGCTGCAAGTGAAAGTCAACAATGAGGCCCTGTGCAAACACCAGTAATACAGTAAAAGATTAATGTGGCTGTGTATTAAATAGCTAAGTCTACACATTACAAATGGGATTCATATGTCAAAGACATATGCCATACCACAGGCAAGATATATGAGAGTTCAGGTATACAACACAGATGTGTGACATGCAATGGCATGTCATAAGCCAAATAGAAATGTCAAAGGAAAAATAAACTTTAAAAATGATCAATACACGGTAGGTTCAGGTTAAGGCACTTTAATCTTGCAGCAAGGAGACAAAAACATGCTAATACAGAGTTTGTCTAACTAAAATCAGGAAGTAACTTCATCTTTATACACTTTCTAACAAGACATTGCCTACCAAGCTGACGTAACAGATCACAAGTTTTAACATCATCATTACATAGCAGTTGTTTATCCATAATTTTCTGCTTGCACTATCAATTTTATGAAAACTTCCTAAGAAAAACAACGTGGCCTTGGTGACCAGTGGTTAGATATAGTTTCCCACTATGTTATGTTTCCATTCAAGGTACTATAGCTAATTCGAGCACAAAGCAAGTACAGATTCTTCAAGCAGTCCTTTGTCTTATGTATCTCTTCTTTTCCGCAGCTGTGCATGTTCTCATAACACGAACAGAGCTAATTGTTCAAAATCATAACATTATAGAATATGACATTGTTTCATTTATTACTTCCTGACCTAGCAGATAATCACCTGCTTCTCAGTACATTTCCAAAAGGCATAAACATGAATTTTGCTGTGCTAGCAATTTCTAGGTCAGGAGGCATCTTGCAAGTTTCAGAAAGCATACTGCAGTTTCAAAAAGCATCTTGTAATTTCATACAGAATTAAGCTGTATATAAAATAGAATGAAAATGTGTTAATACTTTTAGCTTCTAATAAGCATTAGACATATACATAAATGCATATTTCTCTGACAAGAAAGAAGGCTCATCATACATACCCACACCAGTGACATGGAATATGAAGTAAATGGTGATACATATAGGATTAATGAAAGCTAAGGAATGCAAGCCTGTCCATAGGCAAGAAGCATACAAATCCCTAGGCAATGCACAACAGACAAGTACAACATAAACACTGGTGAACTCTAATCAATTGCCACAACCTTGTGTGCATAGGTCTTGCATGTGTACAATATCTACCATGGTGGCACAAGGTCATTTTGTACCAGTACACCTACACTGACATGGTGATACATTACAGAAAGGTAAATATACACATTAAATATGCCATGCATATGTGAAAGTTGCAGGACAAAGCTACAAGGGGAAAATGAGTTGGACAACGTAGGCCCACATCACTGAGTAAATGCCAGCAAGAGAAAGTAGAATAAAGGATAACAACTGTAGCTAAGAATACTCAGTGCACATACATGTGTCACAACATAAGATGGACTGCAAGTCCTCACAAGGTGCATGAGCTGTTATTGTAGCAAATGGCTAATGTCTGACACATGCACAGTGCATCAGGGATAGCTATAAATGTGTCTGTGTATAACTGACACAAACAACACAGTAATGAGCAACAATTACATAACAAATATAGGTCTGAATATCATATACACATATATATCATGCTATACAAACACAGTACAACATAATCACCATTAATAAAATAAACATCATAGTATATGCGTAGGACTGATCAAAAGACAGGTCTGCATTACATTTTATGTCTTTTTTTGTGCAAATACAGCACAAAAAATGGAATAAGTACATGTAACTAGATACATATTACAAGACTGTTTATGTGTTGATCATATTATGGCCATATACATGTACATCCATGTAAATCAGTGTACTACAAATGCTTACACACAGACATGTATGCTAACCCATGTAACCCTTTCCACAAGAAACCATAATTTTAGGAGACTTCAATATTGATTGGAACTCCTGCATATCCCTTAAACACACTACACACCTCAACCTCTTTAACTTTCAACAAACCATAAACACCCCTACTAGGATTCACAAATCTATCAATAAACAGACCATCTTGGACTGGATATTGGTCAACAGTAATCCCACCTCATATAAAACTGGAATACTCCCTGACAATATCAGCGACCATCTTCTCACCTACATCACTAAACAAAAAAACAACAATCTCAAACAGGCTACCTATCGTACTATACGTAACAAGAAAAGATTTAACCTTCCAAGTTTCCTTAATGAACTCAAAGAATATAACTGGTCAGCTCTTAAATACCTCCCACTTGATGAGGCCGTTACTCTATTCAACAACACATTCCTCCAAATTCTTGAGCATCACGCCCCCTCACGCTTAGTTAGAATAAGGTCCAAAGCTGCTCCATGGCTCTTTAAGGAAACTAAGCAAACTATGCTATTAAGAAATAAACTCTGGACAAAATGGAGAACTACTAAAAACCCTACAGATCATCAAAACTTCTGACAACTTAGAAATATTGCAAAAAAACTGACCCTCCTTGATAATAAAAAACGTATACCTTCAATATCAACAAAACCAAAATCATAACCCCAAAAATTTCTGGACAGGAATCAATAAACCGCTCCATCCAGGGAATACCAAAACACCCACTCCTGCTAACCTAGCCCGGACCCCTCCCACTACAATAGCCAACACTTTTAACAACTTCTTCTCTGAAACAGTTACCTCACTAGCAAAAATGATGGTTCCCCCCACCTCCCTTCAAAAGACCTCTCCTCTTACCAACAGCCCCACTCTAAAACCTGACACAGTCTCCACAACCTATATACATAAGCTACTCTCAAAACTCAAACCATGTACTCCTTCTGCCGACCAACTTCCAGCTGACTACCTCCAACTAGCTGCTGCTGAACTAGCTTCCATCTTAATCAACAGAACAATAACCGAATCTACTATTCCTTCCCTCTGGAAAGTTTCCCACATTATTCCACTGCACAAAGGAAGTAACACTAACAAACTATCTAATTTCCACCCTATAGCCTTACTATCGCCACTATCTAAAATTATGGAACGCTGTATTCACCATCAACTTCTTAACCACCTTCTGCTAAATAACCTTCTTGCAGACTCACAACATGGTTTTAGACCTTTTCATAGGACTTCTACTGCTCTCATCTCCTTCACAGACACTATCAACAAAAATTGCAATAACAACCTTTACTCCTCAGCATTATTTCTTGACCTCTCTAAAGCCTTTGATATGGTGAATCATAAACTTCTGCTAGACACTCTACAATCTCTTGCTCTTGACTCTTTAGCTTTGCGGTGGTTTGACTCATATCTGACAGAAAGAAAACAGGCAGTCCTTTGGGAAAACCACCTATTTTCTCAGCTCCCAGTCCTAATTGGGGTCCCCCAAGGATCCATCTTAGGCCCCCTTCTCTTCTCTATATTTATAAATAACCTGTCCTCCTCTCTCCCAACATCCACATGTATTCAGTATGCAGATGATTCAACTCTCGTCTGTTCTGCTGCATCTCCAGCTGAACTTTATTCCTCCACCCAAAACGTCTTCACAGCAGCAGAAAACTAGTTCCAACATATCTGTCTCCTCCTTAATCCCAGAAAAAACAAATTACTCATATTCTCTCCAACCCTTAAGTCAGCCCCTCTCTCCTTTTCTATTACATCTACCAACGGAACTATCATCTCACCTGATTTATCCACTAAACTACTAGGTGTAATAATAGATAATCAACTGAACTTTGACGCCCATATTGACCTTACTATCAAAACTGTTAATAAAAAGATAGGAGCCCTCTACAGACTTAAGCCCTTTCTAACAACAACTGCTAAAGTGTCCCTAGCCCAAACTCATCTCATCTCCACATTACTATACGCCTCCCCAACTTTTATCAACCTCTCTAAATCTAACTTTCAGAAACTTGCCACGGCCTACCGCAGCATTGCTAGGTTTGCTACAGGTTCCCCATTTCGCACACATCATTGTGTTAATCTCAAAATGCTTGATTGGCTTGAACTTCAACATCTTATTCTATTACATCAATTAGTCATCACATATAAAATTCTCCATTACCCTACTAATACACCCATACTCAATAACCTTGTGGCCCCCTACAAGAATCTCTCTTCCCTTCACTCTGCAAACAAGCTGCTAGTAGCCACTCTCAAGTCAGACAATAAGGCAGGCGACTCCTTGTTCACCAATACTATTGGCCCATACTGGAATAAACTCCCCACAGAATTGACTACTTTGGGCTCATCACAACTTTTCAAGAAACAACTAAGACACTATCTCCAATCCCACTGGCTATGCCCTTGCTTGAATCCAGACTGACCTCCCATCTAACTTTCTTTATACTTCTCTTCATTACTTCTCCTTCTTCTCTCAATACTAACCCTCTGTAGCTCGCCTATCTCTCAAATGGACTTTCTTTTTTCTCTACAAGGTCACTTTCTCCTTTTATAAGATATATAACTGCAACATGTCATCTCACCTTGTTTTTAAACCTATTAATCATCCCTGCTGTGCCATTTCTGTTTCCTAGAACTAGTGCCCAGGCACTATTTTTTTATCATAATCCTTAATATTGTAAATATTTTTGATTCTTATAGTTGTTATGAAAAATATGGGATCATGGATCCCTTCTGTATTTCTCCTTTGTTTTGTTTACCTATCTTAACGTGCTACTGCAAATGTAACTACACTACACTGAATTTGTTCTTTACATTCTTATAATTTTTGTTTCTTTTGTTTTCTTTTATTGTCCTTTTTGAATGTGTTTACTAGTACATAGTGGAGCTTTACTCCTCGGGCCTCTGCTGAAAATGGACATGTATCCAGCCAGACTAGCCTGGTCAATAAATGTAAAATAAATAAATAAAATAAATAAATATACACGTCCTAATATAAGCTATGTTAAAAAAATCTGATTACTGCCATAAGAAAGGCACAGATAAAAAAGTCATAAATGATGGTAAAGAAAGCATCACCTCCATATATTCGCTAAGGGATCAGTTAATGTCAATGCAGTATGCGAAGGAAACATGTTCATATGTATCTGCCATATTACTCTAAGACAACTCGGCACAATCATTTCCAGTATATGGCACACACAAGGCCATTTTGCCAGTGAGATGGCGTAGCCCAACAATGTTACATAAGTTACAAAATCAAGGACAAATTATGTTGTTGAACAGACAAGAGACAGCAAACAATCAATACATGAATAGGTGCAATACATACACATGGATAATATGTGCAAACAAACATACTTGACTGTCCGCACTGTGTTATGTGAGAAGAAGAGAAATAATGTAATATGTGAGTTGCTACTATCCATCCTAAGTATACACAGGAACAAAATAAGCAGAAAAATTGTGTCCCACTTAAATTATGCTAACAGCAACAGTAATATCTGTCACATATTGGGGCCAGAGAATGTTGGACATAATATTATGTGGCACTGCATGCATAGGAGTATAGACACACACACACACACACACACACACACACACACACACACACACACACACACACACACACAAAAACACACATATTTAAGGAGTAGCACTGCTGCACATATGGAGCAGCATATGCAGTAATTACAGCATATGATGATCATGTAAATAATAGTGCTAATGCATGGCATGTGTCATCTGGTAATGTATGTTATACTACACAAGCAAGATAAAGCCACAAATGACTTGATATGTGCAGTGTATATTATGATGTATGTCGGAAAATTGTGATGGCAGTATGAGATGCTTGTACAATTGTGCCTTGGCTGTAGAAACTGGAATATGAAAATGCCATATGGACAGCATTACACAAGTGGATCAAAAAGACAATAGTTACATTCCTGAGGGACGATCCTGATGGGGTCAAATATCACAAAAGATTTCTCTAGCAATCTCCAGAAAGGAGTCATGCATGACCCATTTCTGTATCCTTTAAAAGTTATCCATCATGTCTCTCATTTGTGTCTGTCACTATGCCCCAGATCTGGTCCTGATAACTGTCTGCCTGACATGGTGGAGGACATCTTTTATGCTGAGCCACAGCAACAATGGCACATGCAGGACCCACTCTGTCATTATCATTATCATCCCAATCCTGGTCATCATCTTGGTCCTCTGAGTCTGACTCCGCTGGCAGTTGTCTGGTGTATCAACGTAATTGTCCAATTGGTGAGTCAGCATGGGTCCCATGCTCTATCAAATTTCAACACAGGAGCAAAACATTATACATACATAATAGGTATTAACATTATGTGATATCAGGCATGCATCCAATCCATACTAAATTACAAAATGGTGAGAGTAGAGTGCATTATAGTCATACGCCATACATGTCTGATGTAAAACACAGTCAGTGATAAGGCACTCACATAAATGTATATGCCAGTTAAAATACATTTCCATTACACATGTATATTGGCAGAAATCATATACATTGTTTGACAATGTACAATGTGTTGCTATGGCAGGTCTGTTACAAAACATGACAGAAATCATATGCATATGTATAGTATAATAAACTAGAGACTGCATAATAAATGATATTGTGGCATTATGAAGGTCCTGGCCTTGGATAGTATTTGTTTTATGGGCTCTTTGTTGCAATAGGTGGTAAGGTTGGTAAGTTTTTTTTTTTTTTTTGTTAATATGAGTAATCTTGGTAGAATACTAGAATATAAGGGCAGTGACTTGAGTATGTGGAGGATGGATGATTCATGGAGAATGAGTAGTTGGGGCTGGCAGTTGCTTTCCGTTTTTGTCTCCCTCTTGTGTGGCAGGGATTGTGTTAGTGTGATGGTGGTGTCCGACTCTCAGCAGTTGCTGGAGTCTCTTAGGTTACTTGTTGGTTGGTTGTTAGACAGGTACTTGGATGTCAATTTTGGTGGGTGCGGTCATTGGTGGAGTGGCTTTGATCCAAGTGGTGTGGTGGTTGTTCGCCTTGTGTTTGCTTGCAGTTCCTGAGCAGCTGGCTATTCATGCAGTGTTTCATTCTTTCTATTCTTCTCGGGGTGCTACAGTGATATTTTGTGTACTTTGGCTAGGGTAATTTAGCTTTTGTGTCCTATTTGCAGTGGTGGGAGTGGGGTAATCTCCTATTTTTATTGGGCTTTGACTGCTGACTCACACTGCTGGCAGTCTGCGCATACACTGTAAGGTAGTTAGCCATTAGGAGAGGGAGGGCCATAGTCAGGAGTAGGCAGGGTAGCTCAGCTAGCGATAGGGATGTCTTGTTGTCGGGGAATAAATTTAAGTTGCCTGCGTATTCTTATCCCCATCATACCTCTCAACCCCTTAGCACAAAACTCTGGACAAAAGCCTGTTGGTATGGGGGGACAAAGAATCAGAAATAGGGACAGATCTTAAATATTGCTCTTATAAACTAAGAGAGTTGCTAGAATAACAGAATGGTGTTAGCAGGTATTTTTTCTGAAGGATGTGAAGGTTGTAATACAATGTATACCATTTTTAGTGACCTTGATCCACACATCATCACAGTGATTTGCCAAAAAAAGAAATCATCACAGAGTGTGTGGAATGGACCAGGACTGTGAGGCAAAGCTCTGGATGTTATGCGACAGCTGGGCAATTGAGATATATGTTCCTCATTAATTACAAATCTAGGAAAGCCACATTGGCAGTGGGGTGGAGGCCCAAGCATAGGGTCAGTGTTAAATGTTAGGGCAGTTGCTGGCTACCGAAGGTACAGGGTTGATTCCTTCCATGACATTAAGGAAAGACAAGCTCTTATATTTTGCACTGGAAAATATGAGGCTGAAATCGGTATATGCTGCCAATATCTTTACAGTTGTGAGGCATGGGTGGGTACAGCGTTTGTGTGATAAGGGCCCAGATCCGGTTGGAGTTTCAATATTGCTGGTGGTTAAAAGGGGAGGGGTAAGTTTTATGCTCGGTTACTTAGAGTGAACAGTTTGTCCCCGTGTTTGGATTTTCTATTTCTCCTCTGCTCTATGTAGGTATTATGGTCACTTATACAACTACTGGTGTGAATGTATGTCTGTTTTTTTTTTTCTGATGGCCAAAACGCAGAGTCTCTGGCAGTGTTGGGAGGCCATAGTGGCACAGGCAGATGAATTGCTCCAAGAGGTGCCCGACACTGACTCCATGATGGCAGAACAGGTGGGGGTAATTCAGATAAATGAGGTGGCTTTCAGTAGTGAGGACCAGGTCAGTGGCTCATCAGTGCCCGGACAGAATCTGGATGGAGTATCAGGTAATGATCTTTCATCAGGTGTTTGGTTGGGCAGGACAGATTTGGAGAATGTTGGGGCAGTTGGGGGTGACAGTGAGTCAACAGAGGACGAGTTTTGTCATGGCTTGAATGATGTGGGGGGACTGTGGAGGAGGTGTGGGGGAATTATGGGGCATGTGGGAGGGAAGCTATTAGGAAAGACAGTGCAGGATCAGTTCGCAGCTTGGGATCAGGTTCAGAAGTAGGTTCTGATTTTGGCATATGGCCAGGAGATTGGTTAACTATGCAGGCATTGGATCAAGGAATGGGGATAACCTTTCTGACTCCACACATTCCTTCTTCAGTTAAGGAAAAGATTTGGAAAGGGGAATATGTAGATGTCTTTGAATTAATTGATGCATCAACTGGTGGAATCTGAGTCAGCAAACAGAAAAGATCGGCTGGCTGCCTTAGTGGCATTGGGGAGGAGGAGTATAGGTAGGATGTGCCCTAGAACATGGGATAACCGGGTAGCTGGTTTTGTTTATTACATTGCAGTTTTGTTGGAAAAGGATGCAACCTTGGTGTTGCCTCTGTTAGGTTACTTTTTCATGATTCGGGAGGCTCAGTGTTTATGGCCTGGGAAGGCCTGGTTGTGGTATGACCAGAGGTCTCAGAAGCTTAAAGCTGTGGATCACTATCTCCGCTGGGAGGTGTGACACCCAGATATCTGGTTGCCTTCTATGATGGATAGTTATGGGTAGAGTGCTAGATGAGGAAAGGTGGGAGGAAGGGGTGGTGTATGTTGGACTTTTAATGCAGGAAATTGTTTGTTGGTAGGGTGCAAGTTTTTGCATGTTTGTTCAAAGTGTGGGAGGAATCATCCAACCGCACAGTGTGGGGAGGTGGGAGGATAATTGTTTGACTGCAAACTCAATGTCACTTGAAGGGGGTTTTCTTTCTTCCCTAGGGTTTCAGAGCATTAAGGGTAGAGGTAATTTTTGAGGGTCATGGGGTGGAGTGCCCCTTAGAGGGGCTAGGGGAAGGGGGGTCACATTCTCCCATTAAGGTGGCGGTATTGCAGTGCATGCTCCAACATTTTCCTGATCCTTTTCTTAAGGAGTTACTAGAGGATTTTTTCTTGACATTTTATATTAAATAGAGGATGGTGGGGTAGTTTGCAGGAATTTGCAATCAGTATGGGGTAAGGAGGACATTTTACTGAGTTTTGTGGAGAAGGAGCATCAGGCAGGTAGATTGTTGGGGCCTTTTGACAGCCTTCCTTTTGAGACTTTTAAGGTTTCTCCATTGGGTTTGGTTCTGAAGAAATGGGCTGGTGAGTTAAGGTTGACTCACCACTTGTCGTATCTGGAAGGGAGCTCCGTTAATGATTTCATTGCAGTTGAGGATACTAAGGTTAGTTATGCATCTTTGGATACAGTTGTGAAGGTGATTCGGGGTTTCCAGGATCGGTGGTTAGCGAAGGTGGATACTGAATTTGCCTTTCATCTGCTGCGAGTCAGAGAGGAGGAGTGGCCTTTACTAGGCATGGTAGTGGGAAACAAATTTTATTTTGATAACACTATGCCTATGGGTTGTTTGGTAGCTTGCACAAACTTCAGTATGGTTCTTCATTGGGTCTGGCAGCAGCGGGTGAGTACATAGAGGGGTGTACATTACTTAGATGATTTTATGTTAGTGGGGAAGTGTTTGGAAGGAGCACAGGAAGGTTTATGAGAATTCCTGGGGATGTGTGATGAGTTGGGAGTTCCACTGGCCTGGCATAAGTTGGAAGGCCCAGCAAAAGCTTTGGATTTTTTGGTTTATTAGTGGATGCAGAATGGGGGTTGTTTTGCTTCCCTATGAATAAGATAGACAGATTGAAGGTGAAGATTGGGGCAGTTGTGGACAAGGATAAGGTATAGATATGGACAGTTATGGAGCTGTTAGGGTTTTGAACTTTGCATGTTGGGCAGTGCATCCAGGGTGTACATTCTGTTGGTCAGTAGCTTTTTTGTTAAAAGGGGGGAAGAACAAACACCATTGGATTAGAGTTAACAAGTTGGTACAGGCTGATTTGGGTCTTTGGTTATCCTTTTTGGAGCAGTTCAATGGGGTTTCATTTTGGCAGACGGACTGGGTTGGTCAAGAGAATCTACAGTTGCTCACAGACATAGAGGGTATTGGAATGGGGACATATTTTGGGGGACAGTGGTTTGCAGCTCATTGGCCATTAGGTTGGAAGGAGGAGTGGAAAAGGGAGGTTGCATTCTTAGAGTTAATGCCAGTTTGGGCAGCATCGATAGTTTGGAAGGACAGGCTGTGGGGGAAATGGGTCATTTTTCATTTAGATAACATTGCAGTGGTGTGGGTTTTACAGAGAAAGACTGCAAGATCTGAATTGCCGTTGTTAGTTTTATGTGAGTTAGTTTTGCAGAGTTCGATAATTAATTTTCAATCACATGAGTGTATGTGCCTGGGGTGAGCAATTCATTGCAATTGCTGACAGCTCGTCTCTATTTCTTTTTTCCAGATTTCGACAGTTGGCTCCAAGGATGGAGGAGGTAGCAGTAGTACTGTCAGATGAGGTATAACATCTTGGGTTGATGTAATCAGGTGGTTGGTGCAGTAATCATGCACAGTGTCTACTAGGAATGCATATGGTAGGACCTTTACAATTTTGATAAATTTGTTTTACAGATGCTGGAGAAAGAAGGGGTTTTGTTGGAGGAGCTACTGCTTCATTACTTGGCGCGAGCTTGGGGACAAGGTAAAGCATTACAAATGGCTTAGGTGGATTTGGCAGTGATCAGTATATTTACACAGGTGGCTGGGTTGCATGACTTCACAAAGTCTTGTATGGTTGGGTGTATGTTGAAAGGATGGGAAAGAGTGGCTGGAGTGCACAGAGATATGCAATGGCCATTGATGAGACAGATTTTGAAAGTTTTCTTGAGGGGGTTTGGCCTTAGTGGAGGGAGAGTCAGTTGATTATGTTATGCAGATTATATGTGTGTGTGTGTTTGTATTTTTGTGCATTTCAGGTCTCTGAGTTGCTATTATCATTAGCTTGGAGGGATATAATGATATGGTCTGGGGCAATTCACATTGGGTTGCGAAGGTCTAAAACAGATGAGTTGGGGAATGATGGACCAATAGTGCGCAGGAAAGATAAGAATATCATGCATTGTCCAGTAGGTTGGGCTACAGAATTAATGCGGACTCAGGTAGGGGGTCAGTTGGAAACAAGTGGACAGTTTGTACAAGTCATAAAGAGGGTGTTTTGTTGCATGGGTTTTCCAGCTGAGAGGTTTGCAGCTCATTCCTTTCATATTAGTAGGGCTTCAGATTTGGCAAGAGAAGGTAGCTCCACTGAGGTAATTAGAAGAGTGGGGAGGTGGTCTTCTAATGCCTTTTTGTCTTATATTAGATAATGGATTTCATTGCATTAATTTTTTTCTCTTATGGGAAATCAGATTGTCAGCTTGGGCCATTACTTTAACCATTGGGCAGAGAAAAAGGCACCATTTGTCACGCAAATGTCTTCATATCTTGTTAGTATGATCTATAGTTGTGTACCTCTGCCTCCTGTTATGACTGCAAATTATACTCACATGTTGTTGTTGTGTGTGTGTCATTTTATAATACAGGATCTCCTTTACATGAGATGATACACTCTCCAAAAGTAGAGGACATACCTGGTAAGGCAGTTTATATTGTTGCAACATTTCAGCTGCAGCTGTGCACTTCACAACTAATGTTGTGTAATCCACCTGCATTAGACACCTGCAATCTGAACATCAGCATTGTCTGTTGGGTATGTGTATATCTTATTTGCTGTGTGTTATACCTCAGGTTGAATGCTACATGAAGCCTAGTATGTGCTTGATACTAAGTTGTGTACATTTATCCTTTTACATGATAGTGACACTTCAACTATCACCACAGGGTGTGGAATCAGAAGAGGACATGTCAGGTAGGTTTTATAAGTTGCATTGACATTATCTGTCATATATGCTTGATATGTGAATAACATGGCACATCTCTGTCATATAAGGTCCATCAACCCTCCACAGCTAGACTGACTTGGTAAGTCCAAATCATCATTAGTGTTGTAGCTATATACTGGTTCCAGATTACAGTACTACATTGCATCATTTGACTTTTGTGAATGTAAGTGGTGTGTGTCATCTATCTCTTTTTGTTACACTTCCACTACCTGCCTTCTGCAGTAGTCCATCCTGAGGTGGAATGTGATTTGGCTCACTGTGATAGTACAACCCATGTGACATTACCACTGCACTGGGTTAATTGTCTGCCCTGGAAGTGGAGAGCTGTGTGGTTCATGCTTTAGCCTTCAATAGGGAGGATAATGTGGAGGGTCATTCTGATGATGCAGGGACATCTGATGATGGACATTATAATAGTCATGATCCATTGCCCAATGTAGAGTATGTTAATAATGGTGGCTTTTCTCCAAGATGGAACAATACTGTCCATCAGACTATAAATGACAGTCTAGCTGATGTGAATGGATGCATGTCAAAGAGTGTCAGCTTACTATTACTGGCACATGAGCAGTCACAGTGACATCATGGCTCTGACCTGTGCACACTTGCCCGTGCCACTGATCATGTAGCACACAAGCTACATGTGCTACATGAAGGACAGGAGTGAACACATGGAGTGGTCATAGCAGCACCAACTGCACAGCCTGACAGTGTGGTATCTGTTGCACTCCCAGTTGAAAGGCTTGTTAAGGCTGTGCAAGAGCAGCACAGTACTATTAACCAGGTGTTACATGCCCTAAGTTTACTGAGCAGATTAACTCCATGGGTAGTGGCAGACCCCCTCTCATTAAACCTCCACATGACCCACAGACATCAAGGTCTGTGCTGCGATATGTACACATATCTTCTGTTGGTCACTCAACTATGACACCCGCAGTCATATCCAGACAGAAACATCACACTACTGTTCTTACCCACACTACTTACCAAAATACTAGTGTCAAAACATCCAGCTGTTCAGTACAGCATCATGTCTGGAGTGTTTCTGGGTGTAGAAGGGGTAGCCAGGACTACTGTATGAGCTATCAGTGTAGGTACCTTAGACTGAGTAACAGTGATGTTTGCCCTGTTGTGTCATTTTGAGGATGTGGCAAAGATGACTGCTGTGCTGACTACTCACAAATCCATTTTTAAATGTTTTTCAAAGGTCTGATGCCAAAGGGTTTTGCTGATCATTTCACTTTTGTGACTAGTTTCAAGTTGTGATATGTAGTATGTATTTGCCATTAGTATATATTATGGATGACAGTAATGTTCTGTGTGTCTGTTTCCATGCTTCTATGTTTGCATCTGTTGCTAGGTGGCATATAGTACATATCTACATAGTTAACAGCATGTTATCTTGGTTATCCTGCACTGATTACTACATAGATATTTCCTTGTTGTCTGCCATTCCTACATGCACATGTATAATCTGGTATGTGTACCTATTTTACTTATGGCATTTTAATATAGTATTGTGCATACCTCACCATCACCACTCAATGCACTTTTGTGGGCCTGTTTCCATTTTTCCACTTTGTATCTGCATTCTAACATGTAGCTCCCATGTGTGCCTTCCCCTTCACTGATTCCACATCTATACACACACACACACACACACACACACACACCCATTTATATATATATATATATATATAAAATAATATATATAATACATATATATATATATATATATATAAATAAATATGTATGTGTGTGTGTATATATATATATATATATATATATATATATATATATATATATATATATATATATATCTTCTTCTTTCGGCTGCTCCCGTTAGGAGTCGCCACAGCGGATCAATTGTTTCCATTTCTTCCTGTCCTCTGCATCTTACTCTGTCACATCAACCACTTGCATGTCCTCTCTCAACACATCCATAAACCTTATCTTAGGCCTTCCTCTTTTCCTGTTACCTGGCAGCTTCATCCTTAGCATCTTTTCCCCAATATACTCTGCATCTCTCCTCAGCACATGTCCAAACCAATGTAATCTTGCCTCTCTGGCTTTGTCTCCAAACCTTCCAACCTGGGCTGACCCTCTAATATACTTATTCCTAATCCTGTCCATCCTCGTCACATCCAGTGCAAATCTTAACATCTTCAACTCTGCCATGTCAAGCTCTGACTCCTGCCTTTTTGTCAATGCCACTGCCTCCAACCCATATAACATAGCTGGTCTCACTACCCTCTTGTAGACCTTCCATTTCACTCTTACTGTTACTCGTCTGTCACAAATCACTCCTGACACTCTTCTCCACCCACTCCATCCTGCCTGTAGTCTCTTCTTCACCTCTCTTCCACACTCACCATTACTCTGAACTGTTGATCCCAAGTATTTAAACTCATCCACCTTTGCCACCTCTACTCCCTGCATCTTCACCATTCTACTATCCTCCCTCTCATTCACACACATATATTCTGTCTTAGTCCTGCTGACCTTAATTCCTCTTCTCTCTAGAGAATATCTCCACCTCTCCAGGGTCTTCTCCACCTGTTCCCTACTCTCACTACAGATCACAATGTCATCTGCAAACATCATAGTCCACAGGGACTCCTGTCTGATCTCGTCTGTCAATGTGTCCATCACCACTGCAAATAAGAAAGGGCTCAGAGCTGATCCTTGATGTAATCCCACCTCCACCTTAAACGCATCTGTCACTTCCACCACAGACCTCACCGTTGTCACACTACCCTCATACATATCCTGTACCACTCTTACATACTTCTCTGACACTCCCGACTTCCTCATACAATACCACAACTCCTCTCTAGGCACACTGTCATATGCTTTCTCTAAGTCAACAAAGACACAATGCAACTCCTTCTGACCTTCTCTGTACTTCTCCATCAACACTCTCAGAGCAAACATCGCATCTGTAGTGCTCTTTCCTGGTATGAAGCAATACTGCTGATCACTAATCATCACCTCCCTTCTTAACCTAGCTTCCACTACTCTTTCCCATAACTTCATGCTGTGTCTGACCACTTTAATCCCTCTGTAGTTACTACAGTTCTGCACATCACCCTTATTCTTAAAAATCGGTACCAGAACACTTTTTCTCCATTCCTTAGGCATCCTCTCACTTTCCAAGATTTCATTAAACAATCTAGTTAAAAACTCCACCGCCATTTCACCTAAACACTTCCATGCTTTCACAGGTATGTCTTCTGGACCAACAGCCTTTCCATTCTCCATCCTCTTCATAGCTATCCTTACTTACTCCTTACTAATCCACTGCACATTATGATTCACTATCCGCACATCATCCAACCTTCTCTCCCTCTCATTCTCTTCATTCCTCAGCCCCTCAAAGTACTCTTTCCATCTACTCAACACACTCTCCTCACATGTGACTACATTCCCTCATTATCCTTTATCACCCTTACCTGCTGCATATCTTTACTAGATCGGTCCCTCTGTCTTGCCAATTGGTACAGGTCCTTTTCTCCCTCCTTAGTGTCCAACCTTTCATACAACTCTTCATACGCCATATCCTTAGCCTTCACCACCTCTCTCTTTGCCATGCACCTCATCTCCTTCTACTCTTGTCTACTTTCTTCATCTCTCTGACAATCCCACTTCTTCTTCACCATCCTCTTTCTCTGTAAACTCTCCTGTACTTCTTCATTCCACCACCAAGTCTCCTTGTCCTCCTTCCTCTTTCCAGATGTCATTTCAAGCAACTTTCTAGCCATCTCTCTTACTAGTTCTGCTGTAGTTACCCAGCTATTTGGTAACTCTTCACTGCCATCCAGTGCCTGTCTTAACTATATATCTAAATACATATATATATGGGGTTACCTTCGCTTAATCATTCACTTTACCGACAAATGGAAACCCGACACCATTTCACCAACATGTCATATTCCAGACATGTCATATTACCGACAGTCAAATTCCTGACAATCACTTCTCTAAAGTACTGACCTGTATGCCGGTAAAGTTGCAGTCTAAGTTAAATGCTGTAAAGTCGAGTGCTTAAAGAGGGTGTATTTGTTTGCCAGTGATAAGCACACTTAATATTATCATGTCGGAAGTGTTTTCACCAGGTTCAAGAGTGCTTGGCAATATCTATACTGTGGTGGTTTCCCAAAGGGGAAAAGAAATGCTACAACTAAAAGGTTACCTGTACTATCTAGAATGTAGCAGGAAGAACAAACATTACTGGTGTTGCAAAGATAAACATAGTATACAATGTAACGGTAGAGACGTAACTTTAAAGTAACTAATGGTGATGAATTGATAAAGTCTGTTGCTCATCATCATAGTGGGGACCCCAATGAAATTGAATGTTATTCACTGTGTAATGAAATCAAAGTAAGAGCACAGTATGGTAGAGATATCCCTTGCTTAGTTGTAGAAGACAGCTTAGCTTCTACTTCTCTTGGTGTTGTACATAATATCCCCAATCGAAGAGCTCTGCTGCAGCGGATTGGGAGAGTTTATCAGAAATATCATTTAGGTGAGGGCAGATGCAAGCTAACGTTGATGAATGTAGATTGCAGTACTTATAAATTAAAAGGCAGATGTTTTTTCTCTAAGTGTATGCCTGGTGCTGCTTCAGATACAGTTGTGTTTGCTTTCACAACAGTAAATAACCTATATGACCTTAGCCAAGCTTCAATTTGGATGATGGATGGCACTATTTTTCACAGAGGGGTTACATGTAGGCAACTTTACAGTATACATATCTTGTTAAAGTTAGGATCGTATAGTAATGTTGCTCCTATGTTTTACGCTTTGATGAGCAAAAACTCAGTCAAATGTTATAACTATCTTTGGCACGCTTATTTTACATTGGGGTCAGATAGTGGTTTTGAATGCTCTGTGCATTACATTCTCTGTGATTTTGAGATAGACGCTCTTAAAAGTATATGATTAACCTTTTCTAATGTTCAGTCCAAAGGGTGCTTGTTTTATTTTGTGCAGAATATATGGCGGAAGGTACAAAGCTTGGGCCTCGGTTCCTTATGCAGTTTCACCTCTCTATTAAGTCTTTGGTTGATTTAGCCTTTTTACAGGAGGAAAATGTTTTGGATAAGTTTGAATTGCTGAAAGATAGTATTCTTGAGGAACGATGTGACTTGGTGAGGTATTTTTCAGATTACTATGTTCATGGCAGACAATGAAAATTCAGTACTTGGACTTGTACTTCTATGAGATTCCCTCCTTTATTTCCAATAAAGTTTTGGAATATCACTGAACTGAATGACCTGTCTTTGCCATGTACCCAAAATTCTGTAGAAGCATGGCAAAGGCAGTTGAAATTTTTAGTGGGTACAAGAGTTACTGATCTTGATGTGATTATGTGTGCATTATGTAGAGAACAGGATAGGATTGATGAACTGAGGATTTGTATGGCTAGCGGGGTGCCTCCTTCACCAAAGAAGCGTAGATTGTTGGAGAGACACCGTCACTTTCAGCAGATTTTGCATAACAAGGATGAGTGCTCATCTGTAGATTTTGTAAGGAACATAGCATGACTCTTAAAACTGTCACTGAAAAATGTTCAGAATGTAAAGTGTTACTTGACGGCTGTTGACTTAGGAATATTTCAAGAATCAAATTTAAACAACATTACTGACACTGTATCTGTCAATGCTGTTCTTGTTTTATTGGAGCTTTTCTCCCTGGATCTCCACTGAAAATGGGCTCATGCCCAGATGGCCTATCCTGGTCAACAAATGTAAAATAAATAAAATAAAATAAAATAAAATAGTATGAATTGTTTGGTACATGTCATGTTATGACTGGTTGCAATTATGCATATACCCAGAAAGCGTATGGACTGGTGCCATTTCACATTTTTGTTTGTTATTGGACTGCCATTTCATATTTTGTGGCTTTGAATGTAATCATCATTGGATGGGTTGAAGTGCAGTTGCTTTAGTTTCCTATGAAATGGCTGTTACACATTTATGTTGGTGCTTTTCAGTTGTGATTTCATAACTGAACTTGAAGATATATATTGACATTTAGCTACTGTGAGAAATAGTATGTAGTTTGGAACAGATAGATGGTCATTTTCAATTACTTATTGTCAGTGTTGGATGTCTTCATTCGCTTGGTTATAGTTTGTTGGTCAATTGATAGTTGGTCTATTGTGTGTCGTAATATGACATGTTGGGAATATGACATGGTGAAACGGTGTCGGGTTTCTGTTTGTCGGTAAAGTGAACGTTCGATAAAGTGAAGGTAACCTATATATATATATATATATATATATATATATATATATATATATATATATATATATATATATATATGTGTGTGTGTGTGTGTGTGTGTGTGTGTGTGTGTGTGTGTGTGTGTGTGTGTTTGTATGTGTGTGTGTATATACTTATGTTGCTGTATCCCTAACATTGCTGCATGTTGCATGGCTGCTGTGTAGTCACTGTCATTGATGCCCTGCATAATGGAGTGTATTCTTACCTCTGAGACATGTTGCAGCAACAACACAGCCATCAAGGTGTTGCCTTATGTGTGACATTCCATGTTAGGCTTGGGATGCAAGTTTATTAGTGTTTTTCTTTTTTTGTTTTCTTTTTGGCCAGTCCTTGGGATGTTTGAAGTTACTCAGGCCATCGTATGCTGTTTACTGTGCTGTAGCACACTGCTGCACATCATATAATGCAATGTGTGATGCATCAGTGTTAGTGTACAGACTATACTTTTGCTTGTGTTTTTGCAGATATATGCAGATATATTCCTATTCAATGCATGGGCCTAGATTTGTTGTGATACTGGCTATTTTATGGCTAGTTTCCTATGCTAGTTATGTATATGATGATATCTTATTTGTACAATGACACCTTCTGTTGTGCACATCTCCTGTGTGCTACATATTTGCCTGTGTTGTCCTCTTTGGTGATGTTTTCATTGTATACATCCAGATGAATTCCTCGATGAGTGCTGTTTATAAGTTCTTACAGGTATAGGATATACCTCTGCTGTATATGTTGTTCAATGTGGACAACTAATGGTTTCTTTTCATTAGTCATGCTGTGTGCTGATGTTGTGGGGAAATACATGAACATCATTGTTTAGACTGTGCACATTTCTGCATGTGGCTTGTCAGGACTTAGAGGTCTGTGTCAGATGCTATTCTGTTGCCTGAGCTAGGACATACAGTTGCATCATCCATCACCCAAACCTATTTCTTCTCACCCCTGTGTCCTACTGATCATCCTGTGACAGGTCTGCTAGTTCAACATCCAACATCTAGGGTTCATGGGGTAGGTCATCCACACCTGTGGTTGGCAGGCCACCATGTATTGGTGTTATCATGTACTGAAGAATGGAAAACATGGTAACCAGCTGTATTGGCTTTTCTGGTATGTGCATTGTAGTGCACCCACATAAGTGACCAGACATCTGAATCTTACTTTCATCATGCCAAACACACACTCAATGCAGTTTCATGTCCTGGTGTATACTTTGTTGTACGCATCCTCAGCACAGGTTGATGGATCTCTCTATGGTAATATTAGCAAAGGTTCCAGTGAATAATCACAGTCACCTGTTTTTAGGGAGATGAGAAGGAATAATTCATCCTGTTTCCTGTGACAATGTCTGGCTAATTTTTACTATATAGTGGTGGTCATGTATTTAACTAGTAGGAGCCCCTAAGGTACTTCACCATGTTGAAAAATAGACCTCTGAGCACTTTCTCTCCATATTGCTGCATCGTGCACACTACCGAGGTGTGTTGTCATAATACTAGTAATGAGTCCATCTGCAGATCACACCACACCTTTCTATTGATGTACCATTCAGCATCAGGTACAGATGGGGTTTTGATTAGGTTGTAGGTGCTGTGTATTGCATCAAGGACACAGGTGTATGTTGGCTATAGCATAGAACTGGTGTGTGACAATTCTGCGCTCCATGGCTGTTGTTGAGAAGTAGATATATTTATTCATCTTGGTGCACACTGCAGCCAGGAACTGCACACATATGTGATTCGCAACTGTCTTTGATACTCCTATGACATCTCCCATATGCTGCTGAACTGTCCTAGAGGGCAATATACCTAGACTCAGGTGTACGTTTGTTTCTACCACCACTGGTGGACCCCACAGACTTCAAGCATACATGCGGGCTGCAAACATGCTGCACACAACCTGCACCAGCTCTCTAATATGTATCAATCTATTATTTCATGTTAAGAGAGCTAGCTTGACAAGCTGGCTCTGCACCTGTTGTCTGCCTTCTAGGATGCCTTTGCAGATCATTCTCTGCATTGTCTCACAGTACCCCAGCCTGCTGTAGTGCATTAAATGCCAGTTGCATTTTTTTTTTAAGTTAGGTTTGCAGAATCCACAGTATTCCCTAGGAATTTTTGGGGAACAATGTTAAAATGAAACACATATGGCCTCTACCTAGTGCTTTCAAAAAAGTTGTTGCTGCTGGATGTGTGCAGGGTAAGCAATTATTGGTCTTGTTTTAGCATATGTTATGAAATCATATCCGTTGCTATGGCATTCACTTCTTCCTTCGACATGCTGCACTTTTAGTAACTTTCTTTTGAAATCCTGCTGATGGTATATCAGACATTCTGGTATTTTGGGAATTATTTAAAGTTATTTAAATTTTACATTTTCAGAAAGCACATTGCACAAAATAATGAAATTACTTGTAAAACATATACTCATGTAATATGGCATTCCTGGTGTAGGCTTGGATATACTTATATTGACTTTATTTACATTAATATTTCTGTTTGTTTATCAGAGAAGTATTATGAATAAAAACAGAAAACCTTTGCTGGTTTATTTGTGTGTTGGATATATAATGTAGCTGGACAAGGGAAGAGAAGATAACGAAATGAAAGAGAAGAAAATAGCAGCACAACAGCCATTCTGTTCATATGCGTTAGGGCGAGTTCTCAGGAACTATAACAATTCCTCGCTTCAAACTTAAATTTGATGTTTTTAGCATCAATACACCTCAGTATAACACAAAAGGGAATTGGATACAGCATTGTTAGAAAGGTTAAATCAAACATTAGCACTTTATTTTCAGGGAAATTATGGATATGTGTTGATACGCAAAATACTAGAGTAAATGACATAATTGGCAGTATCAAAATGAGAGGCACAGATCGTAGCTTGAGTATTTAGACAGCACAACTAAATAAACACATACAATATAGTATTCTGTATCACAATGGTTATGTCATTTAAACTTAAGTAAACATATACAGTATGGCATTCATGGTTCCCCTTCATATGATCAAATTTCTCTAAACTCGAAAGTCATAAACTCGAAACCAGAATCTCGAATTTAGAGAAACTCGAACATATGAAAGGGACAAATAAAAATGAACACGTTTCAAATGTTTTCACAGGGGGGCTTTACCCCCTGCACTCGCCACTTGAGGGGCTGAGCCCCCCACACCTGCCTACTTAAATATAACTACTCCGAGATCGCACTATAGTGAAGGAAAGGGAAATATCCCATTCCGCGCTATACGCGTAATTGCAAAATGGAAGATTTTCCATTCCTCCACTATAGTACGGTCACGGAACATTCACATTTAAACTGCTATGGTACAGGGGACCTGGCACCCTGCAATAAGGTAAGTTAACTTTTTATTTTTTTAAACTTAAGGCTCCCATTCACAATTTTGAGTGAATGGGAGTTCGAGATTCTGGTCTCAAGATTATGAATTTCGAGCTTCCATCCATTCGATCTTGTGAAGGGGAACCGATATTCGTACATCACAATTGTCATGTCATTTAAACTTAAGTAAACATGCACAGTATGGTATCCGTACATCACAATGGTTATGTCATTTAAACTTAAGTAAACATATACAGTACGGTATCCATACATCACAATGGTCACGTCATTTAAACTTAAGTAAACATATACAGTATGGTATTCATACATCACGATGGCCATGTCATTTAAATTAATTCACAACATATGTCTGCTATTACCTAATGAAAATAGGTTAAGAACAGAAATTGAAACAATCTAAGAGCTTAGCAGATGGATATCTTGTCATGTTTTCAATGACCACGATACAGAAATGAACCTATGAAAAATTATCATTTTAACAGCAGTGGAAGCATTTTCCAAGCATTTTATTAAACATCAGTGATGTCAATGACACTGGTTTAACAATATTTGAAAAAAAAATCACCTTTTCCTCAAAATAATTGAGCTGTATCACCATGAAAAAATGTAATGGGTGCAACAGTTTTGATTTCTTTTGTGTAGAAAAGTCCATCACAGGGGCAGCCTTGTATGTCCAAAAATAAGGACTATTGTCCTAGAATGCATCAGAAATAAAGTCACTCTAGAGATCCAGTAATCTGTGCAACTGATGTGGTAGTTTCTTCAGCAATAAACATTTAACCAGCCATTTTTTGCAAATTATAAAAGACTTACAAACAACAGAATACAGCCAGTATTGTCTTACAGAAGCTTCAAAATTCTGCCACTGGAATTTATAAAACCAGAAACTCAGTAACCATCTGGAAAGAGAAGTGTCTTGTGGATTCTTTTTCATTATCAGGGAAGTCTAAGACATTTTCTGAAGTGCTCTCCACAGAAAAGACCTCGAAAATAAATGGTGAGCAAAACAAAAAGGGAAATTTACAATTAAATAGTCTTCTCTGAAGCAGCAGTGACCCTTCTGAGAAAAGAAAGAAAGTCAGCAGGAAGTCCAAAGTTCCTCTGTGTATAAGCTGTCACACTGCCTGTAGAAGCAAGTATTAGCAGTGCCTGCCAGGTAGCAGTAGCCCACAGCTGGGCCAGGATGTTCCTTTAGTTCTACTCATGAGACTCATGACATTTCTGCAAGTAACAACATGTCCGGACAGGGGAAATAAGGAAACCTGAATAGTGCTCAGGAAGCAGTTATTTTCATGAATATTGAAAATGATCACTGAAGAGAGATTTAGAGATCATATGGGATAGCAATAGGTGCAAAAATCAAGCCAACTTAATCATCATGCATTTATATAAGCATGAGAAACAACTATAGAAATGTATGCGTGTGTGCGCACATGCACACACATACATGTGTGTTTGTGTATGTGTGTATGAAAGTGTGTGAGTGTGTTTGTGTCAGTCGGTGTGTTTCTGTATTAAGAAGACTGCATGAATACTGTTGACAAACAGAATTCATGAAACATTCAGTTCAGAGTGCCAGGAATGTCAGCCTGATGATTGTATATAGTGTGTGGTGGGTAGTGTGTTTAATGATGGAGAAGTAAGTTTGCATTACACTTCATTTAGAAGTTCGTAATGTATCTGGGTCAGGGAAGAGCTTAAAGTTCTCTGGCAAATCAGCAGGAAACATCCAGTATGAAGCAATAAGACTGAAGTATAGTAAGTCAGGTGTTCATATCACCTCAAGGATTATGAAACACAAAAAAGTGCTGAAAAAGAACACAGCAGCTGCTCAGTGTGTGTTACAGGATGAAAGCCTGACAAGACTCTCTTAAATTCTTGTACAGTATTTAGGTAACAAATTCAGTATTCTTACTTCCTTTAGTTGCTCTTGCTCTGTCTTCACTTTAGATATAGGCTGTTAATTAGTGTGAACTATATTCAAGGTATATTTCTCTTACAGGGATATGGTTATTCATCCTTATGTTGGTTTGTGCAGGTGGATGATTTTGTTAATGAATTTTTCCTTTGTGTTGTAATGCTGGTAATAAACCATTCTATGTTTAAAAAATTAGCATTGCTACTGTGGAAACAGAGTTGTGTGAGCTCTGCTGAAGTCTATAAAAGTCATACCTATATCTCACCATAGCAAAACTGAAAAAAATGTAACAATGCAGCCTGCTCTTAATATACTACAATAAACAGAAGTGATGCAAGCCATAAATGAGTATGTGGCTGTGCGTCCTAAATAGCAGCCAACAAGAACCAGAGCAAGGCTGTAACTAATCCAGTTGTCAGACCAGGAAATAATTGATAGATACCATCTAGAGAGACAAATGGTGCAGGCTGCTGTAGTGTAGTGCAAACGCTGTGAGGAAACCCCACCCTCCTTGAAAGTAAAGTGTGTCTCATTGTGGGTGTACCTGCATCTGGGACATTCTAAAGACACATGGAGGATGCTGTGGGAGTATCACAAACAGCTGCCAGTCATATCCTGGCCAAATTGCTTGAAACAATGAGCAACAAGGTGGTTGACTACATACAATTTCCATCCAGCCCCATGGAGTGGACAAATGTAATGCACCAGTCCTACAAAATTGCAAACTTCCCCCACTTACTCAGTGCAATAGATTGTACACACATACCTAGTACATCCAAAAGCAGACCATAGATTCATAAGATGTTACTAAGCTGGTGGCTCTGGAGCTTTTACAAGCCTAACCATGTTAATTCCAAGTATCTACATTTGTTCTTTTTTAGGTAGTTCACAGAATGAATTTATAAACAGAGCTGGTCTGTGATCAACACCAGCCACCTGTGTCAATGAGAGACATGGGCGCCACCCCCAGGGGAGAATTTGCTGGCTCCCATCATTTTATCTAGGTTGCATTTGAACAGGGTCAGTGAGGAGCTCTGTTTTACATGAATAGGCAGTCTATTCCATTGAAGTGTCAGTCTCTGGGAGACATATCTGTCTCTCCAGCATGATCTGTTAATGTCACAAGCTAGGTTGAGATCCCTAGAGTGAGTGACTCTTTTCCGCCATTTGACTTGCAGATGTGCAGCATTTCCTTTAGGGCAGGGTTGGATATTACCCTATAGGCCAGGCACCAGTGATCTCTCAGCAGCCTATAAGATACATAGTAAAGTTTCAGGACTTTCAGCCTTTCCACATAGGTCATGGCTTTTAGTCCTTGTATTTTCTTACTGAGAAACCTCTGATGTCTCTCCAGCTGCTGCAGGTGTCTGGTGAGGTACATGCAAAAGGATGCATTATACTCTGTTAGTGGTCTGATGAGTGTCAAATACAGTGGAGTTGTAACACCCCTTGACCTGAATGCTATGCCCTTGCTTATGATGTGCACTACACAGAAGGCTTTCCTTACCACTGAGGAAACTTGGTGGTTAAAGTTCAGATTGCTATCAACCTTAGTTCCCAAGTCCCACACCACTGGGTTAGAACTCAGGGGGTGCTGTCTATATTGTAATTTGTAGGGAATTCCATTTTGTCAAAGGGAATAATAAAGCAGTTTTTGCATTTAGTTTTAGACCATGGTTTTGCATCAATCATTTATTTGTGTTATCCCTGCTTATAATAGGTTGACATCATTGCTGGACTCAAAAGACTGCTTCCAGTTTACATTCATAGGTGAACTTGGTGAGCCAAAGGCTGTCTACATTGACCTGGACTTCAGAGAAATAGATGCCAAACAGTAAGGGGCCCAGCACAGACCCCTGTGGTACTCCAATGGTGACAGGTCTACTGTTGGAGGTGGAGTCACCAATTTTGACAGTGTTCTGTCAGTGAGCCAATTGGTTACCCATCTAGTAACATAAGGGTTAATCCCTATCTGATGATGCCAGAATAGGGAATTGTGTTGAAAGCCTTGGCAATGTCGAGATAGGCTGTGTGCATTGTCTTAACTTCATCAATGGGTTTGGTGACATTCCCAAAGAAGTCTACCAAGTTTAATATGCATGATCTACTCTTAACAATGTCAAATGGTGTTGGGTCCAGTGGTTTGAGGTCACCTATGCCCTTGTCGATAACCTCCATGATAATTCTTTCCATGGCCTTGCAGATGAGACTGGTTAGACTTATGGGTCTAAAGTTCCCAGAGTCAGTTGATGGAACCCCATTGTGCAGGGGGTTTACTGTTGCTGTGCTCCATTCTGCAGGAACATAGCCAGTTCTCAAGCTATGATTAAAGAGAATGCCAAGTGGGTCCACTAGGTCTTGTTTTAGATTGTTTAGTAAACAACGTGGGATATTATCTCATCTTATTGAGGCTGTGTTTTTGGCCTTGGCAAGCACAGAGATGACCTGTTCTCTAGAGATACTACACAGAGGACTGGTGAAAGGTATGCTTTGGGATATGGTAGGTGGGGATAGGGTGGTGTAGGTTGCACTGAATCTGTCAGGTAGCAGATTGACGATATCTTCTGATGTAGTATGAGTGATCCCATCTACAACCAGTTGGGCACATAGCTGGACATTCCCTTTTATACTTCAGATGTAGTTAAAGAATGCTTTATGATTATCCATGGCTAGGGATGCAATCTTAGTTTCGTAATTTGCTTTAGAAGACTTTAAAAGATTTCTGATTTTCCTGTTTAGGCTTAGGAGGGAACTCTTCCTCTGCATAGTGATTGCACTCTTGCTTTTGGGCAACAGTTTCTTCCTCTTGTTACATGATCTGTTTATACTAGAAGTCTACCATGGTGCTTGTTTTTATGGGAAGTTCTGTTTTTGATCCGGTCAAGCACAGCAGAGCTTATGTAGTCACTTAAGTGCTTGTACAGGGCATTCACGTATACTTCTGCATAGTGATCATAAGTGTCTGTGATTCTGGGTGGTATGACCTTTTTTGTACCATTACTTGTATGTTGTAGTTAGCTTTGGTGAAGTTTTTTATCATTTTTGTTCCTGTGAGGGTGTCAGTTCCATCAGTTACTTCAAAAGTGACTGATTTGTGATCTGACCTAACCAGGGAGGGTATCATACATGGGAAAGTACAGTGACGCCCCATGTTGATGAGTACTATGTCTGGAACATTAGAGCCTCTAGTGGGGTGCAGACTATATGTTCAAGAACATTTGTGTTAACAAAATCCAAGAACCTCTGGGCAAGGGTGTTTTTGCTCATGTATGTTCCTCAGTTTCTGGAAGGACATTTGAAATCTACTAAGACTAAGGAGTTGGGCCGAATGGTGAGAGATTCCAATAAATCGAGGTAAGTGATGCGCTTAACCTGGTTCATAGTGGGGGATTTGTTGCAAGCAATGATGTAGTATGGTACTTTCCCAGTCATTAATTGGACATGGAGTAGTTTGAGAAAGTCTTGCTGTTTGACCAGTCTTGAAGTGTATTTGATTTTAATGAAGACAGACAACACCTCCACCTTTGGTTAATCGAAGCTCATTTTGAGTTCTGAATGTGTGGAAGGCATTGTAGCCTCACAAAACTGGGGTACTCTTGAACCGTGCCTCGGTAACTGCATGGATGTCATGATCCTCCAAGGTTAGGGGTGCTTCCATTGAGTGCAATTTCATGTTTAAACTCCCAGCATTAAGCAGCATGACCATGAGTTTGCCTTGATTATATTTTGTTACATTAGAAAATGTGTTGTTTTAACATTGTCTAAAAAAGGCACTATAGGGGTGGTAAGGGCATTTTCCAGTATCTGAAAGCCTAGAAAGTACAGGTGAAGACCATCTCTAGCTAAGCAGCGAGGTCTGTCTACTATATGCTTCCAGGCTGACAGGAACTAAACCCCCCTGGACTGGTAACAGAAGCTGAGACAATTGTTGAAGTTAATCATTTTCTGTTTATATTGTGGCATTATCCTGGATGAAGGTAGGATACTACTTAGGGCTAGAGAAATATTTGTCTGGGGCATATAATCAGAAAGTTCTGTCATGTCTCTCATCACTTATGGTACATTTATTTTTATCCATCTTGTTTCCTCCCACTACATTGGCCAGTCATACTACACTCAGTACTACCTTCTACCTCTCACCTTTCACACCTCTTCCCCTACTCACTATAGGTACAACTGACTTCCCAACCCCTCCCCTTCTTTTCCCTACCTACACACCCATATTACTATCCACTCTTATAATCAAAAGGTTTAAGCTCCCCCATACCAATCACAAAAGCCATGCTCACTAATTTATTTATAACAGCATTTCTTATACTACTATCTCTCATTACATCATACCAATCCTCCACCTTCTATGTCAAACCTACACCATCTTCCTTCTGCATTAATTATACACACTCACATACTACATTCACTACCATCTCTCCCTCTTTGTACATCACCTCCATCTCCCACTGTTTCCAATATAAAATATTTCACATATACCCCTTCTGTAACCTTAAACCCAAACTTTCACATAAGTCAAATAAACACTACCCTCCAAAACAAAACTTTCTACATACTATGCTTTTACTAGCTGGTGACATCCACCCTAACTCTGGGCCTACTCCTACTAATATACCCTCATCCCAACAATTCCCCCCACCCATCCAATCAACCATTACCCTTCCTGTCATAACACCCTCATCCCACCCCCTTACCCTTTACTCTAACAAATACTTATCCGGTATGGCAGTCAGCATTCAAAGGTTTACTAACACAATTACTGACCTGCAGGCTTGGATATCCCATTATTCCCCCCACCTACTTATACTTTCAGAAAACTGTTTAAAACCCCATATTCTTAACTCTGAAATTCTTCCCCCTGGTTACTCTATCTATCAAGTAGACAGAACCACCAAAAAAAGGTGGAGGGGTAGGGGTAGCTATCCGCTACTCTCAACACCTTACCCTTTTCCCCATTTCTATTGCGTTACCTGATTCCCACCCAACAGAAATTCTAATTTTAAACTACCATCTAAATAACCTCAAAAATCTTGCTATACCTGCCATTTACATTCCTCCTGGTAGGAACATAAAAAGTCTGGAAAATATTCTTTCATGTTTATCTCAAAACTTACCCTACAAAACTTTACTACTAGGAGACATAAATATAGACGGGAAACCCTTGGAATCCCATTCACCTGTCCAAAGTATACATTTGTTCTGCTTTACCCAACTTATCACTACCCCCACTAGATTCTCCAAACACTCCTATCAAGGCACAACAATTGACTGGATCCTCTGTAACAGCCACCAACTTTATCATAACCCTAAAACACTTCCTGATGCACTTAGTGACCATCTACCAATTAGCATTATGAGATACCCTCCCCAGCAACAGAAACCACATCTGTATAAAGTCTGTGGTAAACTCAAACACATCAACCCGACCTTACTTAATGATAGTCTCTCTGTCATAAACTGGTCCATCCTGCACTCCCTCCCTCTTGATGAAGCTGTACTCAAATTCAACTGCATCTTTCTGAATATCCTTGACTCATTAGCTCCCAAACATAAAATAAGAAAAAAATCAAACCATGCCCCATGGCTCAGTAAAGATACCCGCATATTAACGCACAAACAAGGTAGTGCATGGAAAAAATGGATAAAAAGTAATTCACTCATTCATCCCCAAGAATTTAAGGAACTCAGGAACCAGGATAAAAAAAAATCTACAAGGATAAAAAGTTTTTTTATACTAAAATACAAACCACCTCTCATTCAAATCCTAAGCATTTCTGGAAAAATATCAACTCTATCTTCCTGACCTTGAGATCGCCTCTCTCCTCAACCAGCTTTTCATAGACTCTGTCAGCAAATTGACCAACACAGGCCAGAATCCCTCCCACAACCTAATACACCAAACTATTATCAACAACACCAATTTCACCTTAAAC
Source organism: Protopterus annectens (assembly GCF_019279795.1). Lineage (NCBI taxonomy): Eukaryota > Metazoa > Chordata > Ceratodontiformes > Protopteridae > Protopterus > Protopterus annectens. Next base: position 72,445,276 of record NC_056727.1, on the reverse strand, counting down.
CCTGTCGCTGCTTCCTACATAAAATCTCTTCTTCTCAAACTCAAACCATGTTCCCCCTCTGCAGACAAACTTCCCCTCTACTTCCTCAAGCTTGCTGCAAATTCCATTACCTATCCAGTTTCAATACTCACTAACCATTCTATAAATGAAGCCACTGTACCCAAAATTTGGAAATCATTTTATATCATCCCTTTGACAAAGGAGGTAACTCCAATGATCCCTCTAATTTCTGACCTATTGCCATACTTTCTCCACTATCAAAAATCTTAGAAAAGTGTATTCACAATCAAATTCTTAACTTTCTCAAACAACATGACCTCCTCTCCCCATCCAACACGGCTTTCAACCTCAGCATAGTACCTCTACAGCCTATTTATCCTTTAGCCACACCATCGACTAATCTAGAAACAGCAATAACCTAGTCTCATGTTTATTTCTTGACTTATCTAAGGCATTTGATATGGTATCATATTCTAAACTTCTGGCTAAACTAGCCAACCTCAACCTTTCACACTAAGCTCTTTCATGGTTCCTTAGTTACCTCACTGACAGACTTCAGTCAGTTAAGTGGCAATCATCCTCCTCTCCTTTCTTACCTATACATACTGGAGTACCCCAGGGTTCCAGTCTTGCACCCATGCTCTTTAACATCTTTATCAATGACCTCTACTCCTCCACCTCTCTCTCCTCCCTTATTCAATATGCCAACCACCCTTATCACATCCACTACCTCTATTACACTTCTTCAAACACATAGCAATCTTTCCATCTTGTAGAAAAATGACAAAATAAGAATCAGCTTATTCTTAAACCCAAAAAACAAAGTTACTTCTCTTTCTCCCAAAAAACAATGACCACATCAAGATTAACTTCTTCAACTCCTCTCTTAATAACACAATAATCAATGCAGAATCTCAAACTAAATTACTGATGATAAAAATGATTATTGTTGACCAATTAAATTTTGATTTACATATTCACCATGCAATAAAAAAAACTAATCAAATACTTGGCTTGTTATACCGCAACTCAAAATTCCTTTCTGCAGAATCTAAACAATCCCTTGTCCAAGCCTACCTTCTCCCAGACTTCTCTATGGTTCAATAGTCCTCACCAATCTTCAGTCTTGTTTACTATCTAGACTTAAGCAGACCTGCAATAAAATTGCCAAATTTGGTGCCAACCTTCCTAACCTAGCCCACCACTGTTTAGCCCTATGCAAGCTACAGTGGCTTGAATTCACCCATCACATAAAACTGTCCCAACTACATCTAACCCAACATATACTTAAACCCACTTCCTGTCCCTCCCTCCAAAATCTAGTCTCATACTAATCCCCCTTACTCCCCCTCCGCAACTCTGAGAAACATCTTCTGGAAACATATACACCTAAACTTAACATAGGCAATCTCCTTTACAAATCTTCTATTACTAAAACCTGGAATAGACTAAGCTTTAACTTACCAAACATCACTCAACCAAAAAGCTTCAAAAAAGAAATAAAACTACTCTTCCAAACCAAGTGGATCTGTCCATGCCATAATCCTACTTGAACATCCTGTTTTTGCTACATAACTACTCTTTTTTTAGTAAAATTTATGTAACCACTGAAATTCCTGTCTGGTAATTGTGTAATCCATATAGCTCGACTTTTTATTGCCTTTTCTGAGACATGTACCTCCAAAAAGTTACTCATCCATTTCTATAAGGTTTACACTCTATTAAACATATGCTGTATTTAGTGTTTCTTCACAGTTTCTTGTTATTATTTTTCTTATATGGCATTTATTTGCTGTTTAAGCCAATTGTTGCTACTATGTATTTATTAATTTACTGGAGCTTTTCTCCTCAGGTCTCCACTGAAAATGGGCTATAACTGCTCAGTTGGACTAACTCAGTTAACAAATGTGAAATAAAATTAAAATAAAATATAGTCCAGAAAGGTAAGTCTCAAGTCATTCACTACAGCATGGAGTATGACAGAGTCATAATGGTAATTATTGAGCAACTTGAGTGCATGTATGATTTGTTAGATCCTGGCCCCTAATAGGCAGCTGACCGTAACCTTCTCCTTGTCCAATCTGGTAAGGGGGACATCTGTGTGTCTCACTATGGAGTCGCCAATGACCAAGACATTTGATGTGTTTTGTCTTAGGGGATTATTTGTTGAGACGTTGATGTGTGTGTGTGTTGATATGTATAGTGGTTTCTTTATGCTTAATGGCGAGTGTGGATGGTGTGCATATGAAAGGTCTGTGCTCTCTTGGTAGGCTTTTAGTGAGTACCTCTGTGTATGTGGGTTTATGTGTCGTGACCTTATTTTGTGTGAGAGGTGAGGTTTTTGTGAGAGGTGAAGTGTGTGTACTGGCAATCTATTTGAGTCTAGTTTGTTTTTATTTGAGAGAATTGACTCAAATTCCACAATGTATTTGCATCTCTCACATAGGCTGTTAGTTTGCTTTAGGAGTAAATGGTTGTCAGTATACATGAAGCAATTGCTACATTGCCTCAAGATGCCCATATCAATCAAGCTGGGAGGAGAAATGATGGGAAACTGCCCATCCATTGTGGCAGGATTTTTCTGAATTTGGTATTTGGGAAGGAAGTGAGCTAGCTGGACTTAGTCACAAACAGCAAAAATGAAGCAGCAATTTAATTAACTACAGTTTACAAAGTGCAGTGCTGGCATAAATATACTTATTTTTCATTTTTTTTTCCAGTGGGTGCCTTGGATTTCAGTGCAGATGCATTCCAGACCTCTGTATAAAACAATTAAACATTGAACAGCTCCAATAAACTGAGCGCAAACCTGTGCAAATGTGAGGCTGATTTACCCAAAAATTTAAAGAGTTTTAACACAACTGCCAATGGGAAAGCCCCAAACTGAAACTTTTTCCAGCAATCCCAAACTCAGATGGGTCCTGAGCTACACACTTCTACCACAAGGGTGCAGGGAGGTCCTCATAGTGTAAGATGACTGGTTTAAGAGCATAGAGATACTAAAAAATATTGATTCAGAAGGTCTAAATCTAGCCTATGCAAGGCAAGGCAGCACACTTTCTATATGGAAGGAGTAAGTGAGAGTCACTTAAAGGTCAAAGTGAGAGTGTTTATTAGTATACAAGTAGATGACCTGGAGTGACATCACCTTCTGCACAAACAGGGAGCTCTTTGAGGATCTTTAAGGAGTGGGTGATTATGGAGAGATTTTCATATAAAGGATTTTAAATTGAAGAGGTTTTCATATATGCAAGCACTGGGAAACCACGTTTAACAATGTGCAAATGCAAGGCTTTTATATGAGCAGGAAGAAAGACTTTTATAAAGTTAAACCTCAGGTATATATATATATATATATATATATATATATATATATATATATATATATATATACACACAATCAGATAAAAACACAATAAGCTACTGACCAGTAGTTCCCACCTAGGATGTGTTGAATTTAGCTTTCTGTGCCCACCAGAGAGCAAAAAAAATCCTTTCAAAGTAAAACAAACTGGCTTTGAGCTCAAGTGCAGTAACAAATACTTTACAACAGAAGTAATATCAGGAATCCTTGGAAATAAGTTCACTAACCCTCTGAAATATTCACAACATACAAAATCTTTGCAAAACTTAGATATATTTTGGAAGACTCGCTCAGAACAACTTTTGTATCTGAGGAGCTTAGAAAATAAAAAAAGTATTGTTAAAACAACCACAAAGTAGCACAGTAACAAGCAGATGGACTTTATTTAACAATAGTAGCCTGAAAGACAGTGATAAATTCACCAATATAAATAAATGCAGCACATAAGTCTTGAATATCAGCGAAACAATTAGAGAAAGTACAAAAAATATACCCATATCAGCTTTGTAAGCCAGAAAATTTTAGAAGTAATGCGAATCTTATAATCACAGGTGTCAAAGACAGGTATCAGGAAGCACTGAATAAATGAGCACATTTTACATAAATGTAAGGCTTTTATATGAGCAGGATGAAATACTTTTATAAAGTTAAAACATCAGGCCAATCAAATAAAAACACAGTAAGCTACTGAACAGTAGTTCCCACCTAGCATGTGTTGAATTTAGCTTTCTGCTCCCATCAGAGTGCAAAAGAACCATTCAAATGTTAAACAAACTTGCTTTACAACAGAATTAATAATTCTTGCAATATCAAGAATTTACAACAGAATTAATAATTCCTGCAATATCATGAATCCTTCAAAATAAGTTCACTAACAATGGAAAATTTTAACAACACAAACAAAGTTTGCAAAACTAAGAAAGATTTTGGCAGACTCACTCAGAACAGCTTTTTGCAGTATCAGAGGAGGATAGAAAATAAAAGGATATTGTTAAAACAACTTAATAGCAGCACAGTAACATGCAGTTGGAGATTCTTTAACAACTGTAGCCTGAAAAACAGTGATAAATTAATTAATTAAATAAATAAATGCAACACAGAAGTCTTAAATATCACTGAATCAATTACAGCAAGTACAAAAAATATCCGATATCAGCTTTGTAGGCCAGAATATTTTAGAAGTAATAAAAATCTTATAATCACAGGTGTCCAAGACAGGTACCAGGAAGCTCTGAATAAATGAGAACATTCTTATAAAAATGTAAGGCTTTTTTTATCAGCAGGATGAAAGACTTTTATAAAGTTAAACCCTCAGGCCAATCAAATAAAAACACAATAAGCTGTTGACCAGTAGTTCCCCCATAGCATGTGTTGAATTCAGCTTTCTGCTCCCATCAGAGTGCAAAAACACCCTTCGAATATAAAGCAAACTAGTGTTGAGCTCAAGTGCAGTAAGAAATACCTTAAAACATTTTTCATAATTCCTGCAATATCGTGAATCCTATGAAATAAGTTCACTAACACTGGAAAATGTTGACAATGAAAAAAAAAGTTTGCAAAACTAAGAAATATTTTGGCAGACTCACTCAGAACAGCTTCTGTAGTATCAGAAGAACATAGAAAATAAAAGACAATTGTGTAAACAACCTAAGAGCAGTACTGTAACAAGCAGTTGGAGTTTCTTTAACAAGTGTAGGCTGAAAAATAGTGCTAAATTCACCAAAATAAATAAATGCAGCACAGAAATCTTAAATGTCACTGAAACAATTAGAGCAAGTACAAAAAATATACTTGTATCAGCTTTGTAGGGCAGAAGATTTTGGAAGCAATCTAGATCTTGCAATCACAGGTGGCCAAGACAGGCACAAGGAACCTCTAAATAAAAGACACAACTCTTACAAAAATGTAAGGCTTTTATATGAGCTGGATGAAAGACTTTTATAATGTTAAACCCTCAGGCCATTCAGATAAAAACACAATATCCAATTGACCAGTAGTTCCCACCTAGGACATGTTAAATTTAGCCTTTTGCTCCCATCAGAGTGCAAAACAACCCTTGATGTATCAAAAACTGGCTTTGAGCTCAAGTGCAGTAACAAATACTTTACAACAGAAGTAAGAATGTTTGCAATATCATGAATCCTTGGAAATAAGTTTACTAACTCAGTGAAATGTTCACAACACACAAAAAATTTGCAAAACTTAGAAATATTTTGGCAGACTCACTCAGAATAGCTTTTGTGGTATCAAAAGAGGTTAGAAAATAAAAGAATATTGTTAAAACAACCTAAGAGCAGAACAGTAACACAAATATGGAGTTTCCTTAACAAGTGTAGGCTGAAAAACAGTGCTAAATTCAGCCAAATAAATAAATGCAGCACAGAAGTCTTAAATATCACTGAAGTATTTAGAGCACGTACAACATATATACTTATATCAGCTTTGTAGGCAAGAATATTTTAGAAGCATCCAAATCCTTTAATCACAGGTGTCCAAGACAGGCACAACAAGGCTATGAATAAATGAACACCACTCTTTCAAAAATGTACAGGTTTTATATGATGGGGATGAAAGACTTTTATAAAGTTAAACTCTCCAGCCAATCAGATAAAAACACAAACATCTATTGACCAGTAGATCCCAACTAGGATGTGTTTAATTTAGCTTTCTGCTCCCACCAGGGTGCAAAAGAACCCTTCCAGTGCAAAACAAACTTACTTTAAGCTCATGTGCAGTAACAAATACTTTACAACAGAAGTAATAATTCCAGCAATAGCATCAATCCTTGGAAACATTGGAAATAAGATAAATAACTCTGGGAAATTTTCACAACACACAAAAACTTTGTTAAACATAGAAATATTTTGGTAGACTCACTCAGAACAGATTTTGTAGCAGGAGAGGAGGTTAGAAAATAAAGAAATATTGTTACAACAACCTAAAACAGTACAGTAACAAGAAGATGGAGTTTCTTTAACAAATGTAGGCTGAGACACAGAGATAACACCAGCCAGATACATAAATGCAGCACAGAAGTCTTAAATACCACTGAAACAATTATAGCAAGTAGAAAAATATACATATATCAGCTTTTTAGGCAAGAATATTTTAGAAGCAATCCATATCCTGTAATCACAGGTGTCCAAGACAGGAACGTGAAAGCACTGAATAAATGATCACAACTCTTACAAACATTTAAGGCTTTTATATGAGCAGGATGAAATACTTTTATAAAATTAAACCATCAGGCCAAACAGATAAAAACACCATAAGCTATTGACCAGTAGTTCCCACCTAGCACTTGTTGAATTTAGATTTCTACTCCTACTACAGTAAAAAAAAAACCTTTCAAACCTAAAATAAACTGGCTTTGAGCTCAAGTGCAGTTACAAATACTTTACACTAGAAGTAATAATTCCTGCAATATCAAGAATTCTTGGAAATAAGTTCACTAGCCCTGGGAAATATTCACAACATACAAAATCTTTAAAAAAACTTAGATATATATTTGACAGACTCACTCAGAACAACTTTTGCAGTATCCGAGAAGGTTAAAAATAAAAGAGTATTGTTAAAATGTACAAAATATAAACTTATATGAGATTTGTATGCAAGAATATTTTAGAAGCATTCAAATCCTGTAATCACAAGTGTCCAACACAGGCATAAAGAAGCTATGAATAAATGGGCACAACTATTTCAAAAATGTAAGGCTTTTATATGAGCAGGATAAAAGAATTTTATAAAGTTAAACCCTCAGGCCAATCAGATAAAAACACAAACAGCTATTGCCAGTAGATCCCACCTAGGATGGGTTGAATCTAGCTTTCTGCTCCCACCATGGTGTAAAAAAAGCCTTCCAATGTAAAACAAACTGACTTTGAGCTCATGTGCAGTAACAAATACTTCACAACAGAAGTAATAATTCCAGCAATATCATGAATCCTTGGAAATAAGTTCACTAACTCTGGGAAATGTTCAAAACACACCAAAAAAATTGTAAAACATAGAAATATTTTGGCAGACTCAGAACAGCTTTTGTAGTATGAGAGGAGGCTAAAATAAAGGAATATTGTTAAAACAACCTAAAACAGTACAGTAACAAGAAGATGCAGTTTCTCTAACAATTGTAGGCTGAGACAAAGAGATAAAGTTGTCCAGATAAATAAATGCAGCTCAGAAGTCTTAAATATCACTGAAACAATTAGAGCAAGTACAAAAAATACTTATATCAGCTTTATAGGCAAGCATATTTTAGAAGCAACCCATATCCTGTAATCACAGGTGTCCAAGACAGGAACAAGAAAGATCTGAATAAATGAGCACAACTCTTACAAAAATGTAAGGCTTTTATATAAGCAGGTTGAAAGACTTTTATAAAGTTAAACCATCAGGCCAATCAGATAAAAGCAAAATAAGCTATTGACCAGTATTTCCCACCTAGCATGTGTTGAATTTAGATTTCTGCTCTTACTACAGTCCAAAACAACCTTCAAATGTAAAACAAACTGGCTTTGAGCTCAAGTGCAGTAACAAATACTTTACAACAGACATAATCATTCCTGCAATATCAAGAATCCTTGGAAATAAGTTCACTAACCCTGGGAAATATTAACAACATACAAAATCTTTGCAAAACTTAGATATATTTTGGCAGACTCACTCTGAACAACTTTTGCAGTATCCGAGAGGGTTAAAAAATAAAAGAGTATTGTTAAAACAACATAAGAGCAGTACAGTAACAAGCAAATGGGTTTTATTTAATAAGTGTATCCTGGAAAACAGTGATAAATTCACCCAAATAAATAAATGCAGCACAGATGTTTTAAATATGAGTGAAAAAATTAGAGCAAGTACAAAAAATATATCTATGTCAGCTTTGTAGGCCAGAAGATTTTAGACATAATCCACATCTTATAATCACAGATGTCCAAGACAGATACCAGGAAGCTCTGAATAAATGAGCACATAGTTACAAAAAAGTAAGGCTTTTATATAAGCAGGATTAAAGACTTTTATAAAGTTAAACCCTCAGGCCAATCAAATAAAAACACAATAAGCTATTCACCAGTAGTTCCCACCTAGCATGTGTTGAATTTAGCTTTCTTCTCCCATCAGAGTGCAAAAGAACCCTTTGAATATAAAACAAACGGGATTTAAACTCAAGTGTAGTAAAAAATACTTTACAACAGAAGTAATAATTCCTGCAATATCATGAATCCTTTGAAATAAGTTCACTAACACTGGAAAATTTTAACAGAAAAAAAACTTTGCAAAACTAACAAATATTTTGGCAGACTCACTCAGAACAGTTTTTGCAGTATCTGAGAAGGTTAGAAAATAAAAGAATATTGTTCAAACAACCTAATAGCACTAGTGTAATAAGCAGATGGAGTTTCTTTAACAAATGTATGCTGAAAAACAGGGCTAAATTCACCAAAATAAATAAATGCACCACAGAAATCTTAAATATCACTGAAACAATTAGAGCAAGTACAAAAATCCATACTTATATCAGCTTTGTAGGCCAGAAGATTTTGGAAGCAATCCAAATTGTGCAATCATAAGTGGCCAACACAGACACAAGGAAGCTCTGAATAAATGAGCACAATGATTACAAAAATGTAAGGCTTTTATGTGAGCAGGATGAAAGACTTTTATAAAGTCGAAGGACGTGATGAATTTAGATTTCTGCTCCCACCAGAGTGCAAATGAATCCTTCAAATGTAATTCAAACTGGTTTGGACTCAAGTGCAGTAACAAATACTTTACAGCAGAAGTAATAATTCTGCAATTTTCTGAATCCTTTGAAATAAGTTCACTAACACTGGAAAATGTTAACAACACATAAAAACTTTGCAAAACTAAGAAATATTTTCGCAGACTCACTAAGAACAGCTTTTGCAGTATCAGAGGAGGTTAAAAATAAAAGAATATTGTTAAAACAACATAAGACCAGTAAAGTAACAAGCAAATTAAGTTTCTTTAACAAGTGGAGGCTGAAAAACAGTGCTAAATTCACCCAAATAAATAAATGTAGGACAGAAATCTTAAATATCACTGAAACAGTTAGAGAAAGTACAAAAAATATACTTATATCAGCTTTGTAGGCAGAAGATTTAAACAATGAATCCAAATCTGGTCATCACTGGTGTCCAAGACAGGCACAAGGAAGCTCTGAATAAATGAGCACAACTCTTACAAAAATGTAAGCCTTTTATATGAGCAGGATGAAAGACGTTTAAAAAAAATCAAACCCTCAGCCAATCAGATAAAAACACCAACAGCTATTGACCAGCAGTTCCCACCTAGGATTTGTTTAATTTAGCTTTCTGCTCCCACAAGAGATCAAAAGAACCCTTCCAATGTAAAACAAACTGGCTTTGAGCTCAAGTGCAGTAACAAATTCTTTACAGCAGAAGTAATAATTCCTGCAATAACATGAATCCATGGAAATAAGTTCACTAACCCTGGGAAATGTTCACAACACACAAAAACTTTGCAAAGCTTAGAAATATTTTGGCAGACTCACTCAGAATAGCTTTTGCAGGATCAGACGAGGTTAGAAAATTAAAAAAAATGTTAAAACAACCTAAGAGCAGTACAGTAACAAGAAGATGGAGTTTATTTAACAACTGTAGGCTGAAAATAGTGAAAGTTCACCCAAATAAATAAATGCAGCAAAGAAGTCTTAAATATCAGTGAAACAATTACAGCAAGTACAAAATATATACCTACTGTAAATCAGCTTTGTAGGCCAGAAGATTTTAGAAGCAATCCATATCTTTTAATCACAGGTGACTAAGACAGGTACAAAGAAGCTCTGAATAAATGAGCACACACTTATAAAAAATTACGACATTTATATGAGCAGGATAAAATACTTTTATAATGTTAAACCATCAGGCCAATCAGATAAAAACACAATAAGCTATTGACCAGTAGTTCCCACCTGGCATGTGTTGAATTTAGATTTCTGCTCCCACTACAGTCCAAAAGAACACTTCAAATGTAAAACAAACTGGCTTTGAGCTCAAGAGCAGAAACAAATACTATACAACAGAAGTAATAATTCCTGCAATATCATGAATCCTTCAAAATAAGTTCACTAACACTGGAAAATGTTAACACACAAAAACTTTGCAAAACTAACAAATATTTTGCAGACTCACTCAGAAAAGATTTTGCAGTATCTGAGAAGCTTAGAAAATAAAAGAATATTGTTAAAGCAACCTAAGAGTAGTAGTGTAATAAGCAGATGGAGTTTGTGTAACGTGTGTAGTCTGAAAAACAGTGCTAGATTCACCCAAATAAACAAATGCACCAAAGAAATCTTATATATCACTGAAACAATTAGAGCAAGTACAAAAAATATACTTATATCAGCTTTGTAGGCCAGAAGATTTTGGAAGCAATCCAAATCTTGCAATCACAGGTGGCCAAGATAGGCACAAGGAAGCTCTGAATAATCGGACACAACTCTTACAAAAATGTAAGGCTTTTATGTGAGCAGGATGAAAGACTTTTATAAAGTTAAACCATCAAGCCAATCAGATAAAAACACAATAAGGTATTGACCAGTAGTTCCACCTGGCATGTGTTGAATTTAGATTTCTGCTCCCACTACAGTCCAAAAGAACCATTCAAATGTAAAACAAACAGGTTTTCAGCTCAAGAGCAGTAACAAATACTTTACAACTGAAATAATAATTCCTGCAATATCAAGAATCAGTGGAAATAAGTTCACTAACCCTGGGAAATATTCACAACATACAAAATCTTTGAAAATCTTAGTTATATTTTGGCAGAGTCACTCAGAACAACTTTTGGAGTATCCAAGGAGGTTAGAAAATAAAATAGTATTGTTAAAACAACCTAATAGCAGTACAGTAACAAGGAAATGGAGTTTCTTTAACAAGTGTAGGCTGAAAAACAGTGATGAATAAATGCAGCACCAAAATGTTAAATATTACTGAAATACTTAGAGAAAGTACAAAAATATACTTATATCAGCTTTGTAGGCTAGAGAATGTAAGAATCAATCCAAATCTTACAATCACAGGTGTCCAAGACAGGCACAAGGAGGATCTGAATAAATAAGCACAACTCTTACAAAAATGTAAGGCTTTTTTATGAGCAGGATGAAAGTCTGTTAAAATATCAAACCCTTAGCCAATCAGATAAAAACACAAACAGCTACTGACTAGTAGTTTCCACCTAGGATGTGTTGAATTTAGCTTTCTGCTCCCACCAGAGATCAAAAGAACCTTCCAATGTAAAACAATCTGGCTTTGAGCTCAAGTGCAGTAATAATTCCTGCAATATCATGAATCCATGGAAACACATTCACTAACCCTGGGAAATGTTGACAACACACAAAAACTTTGCTAAACTTAGAAATATTTTGGTAGACTCACTTAGAACAGCTTTTGCAGTATCATACAAGGTTAGAAAATTAAAAAAATATTGTTAAAACAACCTAAGAACAGTACAGTAACAAGAAGATGTGGGTTCTTTAAGAAGTGTAGGCTGAAAAATAGTGAAAATTCACCCAAATAAGTAAATGCAGCACAGAAGTCTTAAATATCAGTGAAACAATTACAGCAAGTACAAATAAATATACTTACTGTATATCTGCTTTCTAGGCCACAAGATTTTAGAAGCAATCCAAATCTTGTAATCATAGGTGTCTAAGACAGGTACAAGGAAACTCTGAATAAATGAGCACACTCTTTCAAAAATGTATGGCTGTTATATGATGGAGATGAAAGACTTTTATAATGTTAAACTCTCAGGCCAATCAGATAAAAACACAAACAGCTATTGACCAGCAGTTCCCACCTAGGTTATGTTTAATTTAGCTTTCTGCTCTCAACAGGGTGCAAAAGAACCCTTCCAATCTAAGAAAAACTGGCTTTGAGCTCAAGTGCAGTAACAAATATTTTACAACAGAAGTAATAATTCCTTAAATATCATGCATCCTTGGAAATAAGTTCACTAACTCTGGGAAATGTTCACAACACACAAACATGTTGAAAATAAATATTTTGGCAGACTCACTAAGAACAGCATTTGCAGTATCAAAGGAGGTTAGAAAATAAAATAATATTGTCAAAACAACCTAAAAGCAGTAGAGTAACAAGATGATGGAGTTTCTTTTACAAGTGTAAGCTGAAAAAAGTGAAAATTCACCCACATAAATAAATGCAGCACAGACGTCTTAAATATCAGTGAAACAATTAGAGCAAATGCAAAAATATACTTATATCAGCTTTGTAGGTAAGAATATTTTAGAAGCAATCCAAATCCTGTAATCACAGGTGTCCAAGACAGGCAAAAGGAAGCTATGAATAAATGGGCACAACTCTTTCAAAAATATAAGGCTTTTATATGAGCAGGATGAAAGACGTTTATAAAGTTAAACCCTCAGGCCAATCAGATAAAAACACAAGCAGCTATTGACCAGTAGAACCCACTTAGGATGTGTTGAATTTAGCTTTCTGCTCCCACCAGGGTGCAAATGAACCCTCCCAATGTAAAAAACAAACTGACTTTGAGCTCATGTGCTGTAGCTAATACTTTACCACAGAAGTAATAATTTCTTAAATATCATGAATCCTTGAAATAAGTTCACTAACTCTGGGAAATGTTCACAACACACAAAAACTTTGTAAAACTTAGAAATATTTTGGCAGATTCACTCAGAACAGCTTTTGCAGTATCAGAGGAGGTTAGAAAATAAAGGAACATTGTTAAAACAACCTAAAACAGTGCAGTAACAAGAAGATGGAGTTTGAGTAACAAGTGTAGGCAGAGAAACAGAGATAAATTCAGCCAGATAAATAAATGCAGCACAGAAGTCTTAAATATCAGTGATACAATTAGAGCAAGCACAAAAAATATACTTATATCAGCTTTATAGGCAAGAATATTTTAGAAACAATCCATATCCTGCAATCACAGGTGTCCAAGACAGGCACAAGGAAGTTCTGAATAAATGAGCACACTCTTACAAAAATGTAAGACTTTTATGTGAGCAGGATGAAATACTTTTATAAAGTTAAGCCCTCAGGCCAATCAGATAAAAACACAATAAGCTATTGACCAGTAGTTCCCACCTGGCATGTGTTGAATTTAGAATTATGCTCCCACTACAGTGCAAAAAAACCCTTCAAATGTAAAACAAATTGACTTTGAGCTCAAGTGCAGTATCAAATACTTTACAACAGAAGTAATAATTCCTGCAATATCAAAAATCCTTGAAATAAGTTCACTAACCCTGCTAAATATTCACAACATACTAAATCTTGGCAAAACTTAGAAATATTTTGGCAGACTCACTCAGAACTACTTTTGCAGTATCCAAGAAAGTTAGAAAATAAAAGAGTATTTTAAAAACATCCTAAGAGAAGTACAGTAACAAACAGATGAAGTTTATTTAACAAGTCTATCCTGAAAAACAGTGATAAATTCACCCAAATCAATAAATGCAGCACAGAAATCTTAAATATCACTGAAACAATTAGAGCAAGTACAGACAATAAACCTATACCAGCTTTGTATGCCAGAAGATTTTAGAAGTAATCCAAATCTTATAATCACATGTGTCCAAAAAAGGTACCAGGAATCTCTGAACAAATGAGCACATTCTTACAAAAATGTAAGGCTTTTATATGAGCAGGATGAAAGAATTTTATAAAGTTAAACCCTCAGGAAAATCAAATAAAAACTCAATAAGCTATTGACCAGTAGTTCCCCCTAGCACATGTTGAATTTAGCTTTCTGCTAGTATCAGAGTGCAAAAAAAACCTTTGAATGTAAAACAAACTGGCTTTGAGCTCATGTGCAGTAACAAATACTTTACAACAGAAGCAATAATTCCTGCAATATCATGAATCATTGGAAATAAGTTCACTAACTCTAGGAAATGTTCACAACACACAAACAAACTTTGCAAAACATAGAAATATTTTAACAGACTCACTCAGAGCATATTTTGCAGTATCAGAGGAAGTTAGGAAATAAAAGTATTTTGTTAAAACAACCTAAGAGCAGTACTGTAACAAGCAGATGGAGTTTCTTTAACAAGTGTAGGCTGAGAAACAGTGTTAATTCATCCAAATAAATAAATGCACCACAGAAATCATAAATATCACTGAAACAATTAGAGCAAGTACAAGAAATATACTTATATCAGCTTTGTAGGCCAGAAGATTTTGGAAGCAATGCAAATCTTTCAATCACAGGTGTCCAAGACAGGCACAAGGAAGCTCTAAATAAATGAACACAAGTCATACAAAAATGTAAGGCTTTTATGTCAGCAGGATGAAAGACATTTATAAAGTTAAACCATCAGGCCATTCAGAAAAAACACAATTTGCAATTAAATAGCAGTTCCCACCTAGGACGTGTTGAACTTAGCTTTCTGCTCCCACCAGAGTGCAAAAGACTCCTTCAAATGTAATTCAAACTGGCTTTGAGCTCAAATGCAGTAACAGATACTTTACAACAGAAGTAATAATTCCTGCAATAACATGAATCCTCAAAATAAGTTCACTAATACTTGAAAATGTCAACAACACACAAAAACTTTGCAAAACTAAGAAATATTTTGGCAGACTCACTCAGAACAGTTTTTGCAGTATCAGAGGAGGTTAGAAAATAAAAGAATATTGTTAAAACATCCTAAGAGCAGCACAGTAGCAAGTGGATTGAGTTTCTTTAACAAGTGAAGGC
The DNA here is from genome assembly GCF_019279795.1 of Protopterus annectens. Lineage (NCBI taxonomy): Eukaryota > Metazoa > Chordata > Ceratodontiformes > Protopteridae > Protopterus > Protopterus annectens. The sequence continues at coordinate 72,430,176 of NC_056727.1, read as the reverse complement.
TGAAAAGCAGTGCTAAATTCACCAATATAAATAAAAGCATCACAGAAATGTTAAATATTACTGAAATACTTAGAGAAAGTACAAAAAATATACTTATATCAACTTTGTAGGCTAGAAGATTTAAGAATCAATCCAAATCTTACAATCACAGGTGTCCAAGACAGGCACAAGGAGGCTCTGAATAAATAAGCACAATTCTTACAAAAATGTAAGGCTTTTTTATGAGCAGGATAAAAGACTGTTAAGAAATCAAGCCCTCAGCCAATCAGTTAAAAACACAAACAGCTACTGACCAGTAGTTTCCTCCTAGGATGTGTTGAATTTAGCTTTCTGCTCCCACCAGAGATCAAAAGAACCTTCCAATGTAAAACAAACTGGCTTTGAGCTCAAGTGCATTAACAAATACTTTACAACAGAAGTAATAATTCCTGCAATATCATGAATCCATGGAAACATGTTCACTAACCCTGGGAAATGTTGACAACACACAAAAACTTTGCAAAACTTAGAAATATTTTGGTAGGCTCACTTAGAACAGCTTTTGCAGTATCAGACAAGGTAAGAAAATTAAAAAAATATTGTTAAAACAACCTAAGAGCAGTACAGTAACAAGAATATGGAGGTTCTTTAAAAAGTGTAGGCTGAAAAATAGCAAAAATTCACCCAAATAAGTAAATGCAGCACAGAAGTCTTAAATATTAGTGAAACAATTACAGCAAGTACAAATAAATATACTTACTGTATATCTGCTTTCTAGGCCACAAGAGTTTAGAAGCAATCCAAATCATGTAATCATAGGTGTCTAAGACAGGTACAAGGAAACTCTGAATAAATGAGCACACTCTTTCAAAAATGTATGGCTTTTATATGATGGGGATGAAAGACTTTTATAAAGTTAAACTCAGGTCAATCAGATAAAAACACAAACAGCTATTGACCAGGAGTTCCCACCTAGGTTGTGTTTAATTTAGCTTTCTGCTCTCAACAGGGTGCAAAAGAACCCTTCCAATCTAAAAAAAAAAACTGTCTTTAAGCTCAAGTGCAGTAACAAATATTTTACAACAGAAGCAATAATTCCTTAAATATCATGAATCATTGGAAATAAGTAAACTAACTATGGGAAATGTTCACAACACACAAAAATGTTGCAAAACCTAGAAATATTTTGGCAGACTCACTCAGAACAGCGTTTGCAGTATCAAAGGAGGTTAGGAAATAAAAGAATATTGTTAAAACAACCTAAAAACAGTAAAGTAACAAGATTATGGAGTTTCTTTTACAAGTGTAGGCTGAAAAAAGTGAAAATTCACCCATTTAAATAAATGCAGCACAGAAGTGTTAAATATCAGTGCAACAATTAGAGCAAGTACAAAATATACTTATATCAGTTTTGTAGGCAAGAATATTTTAGAAGCAATCCAAATCCTGTAATCTCAGGTGTCTAAGACAAGCAAAAGGAAGCTATGAATAAATGGGCACAACTCTTTCAAAAATATAAGACTTTTATATGAGCAGGATGAAAGACGTTTATAAAGTTAAACCTTCAGGCCAATCAGATAAAAACACAAACAGCTATTGACCAGTAGAACCCACTTAGGATGTGTTGAATTTAACTTTCTGCTCCCACCAGGGTGCAAAAGAACCCACCCAATGTAAAACAAACTGACTTTGAGCTCATGTGCTGTATCTAATACTTTACCACAGAAGTAATAATTTTTTTAAATATCATGAATCCTTGAAATAAGTTCACTGACTCTGGGAAATGTTCACAACGTACAAAAACGTTGTAAAACTTAGAAATATTTTGGCAAACTCACTCAGAACAGCTTTTGCAGTATCAGAGGAGGTTAGAAAATAAAGGAACATTGTTAAAACAACCTAAAACAGTGCAGTAACAAGAAGATGGAGTTTGTGTAACAAGTGTAGGCAGAGAAACAGAGATAAATTCAGCCAGATAAATAAATGCAGCACAGAAGTCTTAAATATCACAGAAACAATTAGAGCAAGTACAAAAATATACTTATATCAGCTTTATAGTCAAGAATATTTTAGAAGCAATCCATATCCTGTAATAACAGGTGTCCAAGACAGGCACAAGGGAGTTCTAAATAAATGAGCACACTCTTATAAAAATGCAAGACTTTTATATGAGCAGGATGAAATATTTTTATAAAGTTAAACCATCAGGCCAATCAGATAAAAACACAACAAGCTATTGACCAGTAGTTCCCACCTGGCATGTGTTGAATTTAGATTTCTCCTCCCACTACAGTGCAAAAGAACCCTTCAAATGTAAAACAAACTGGCTTTGAGCTCAAGTGCAGTAACAGATACTTTACAACAGAAGTAACAATTCTTGCAATATTAAAAATCCTTGGAAATAAGTTCACTAAACCTGGGGAATATTTACAACATAAAAAATCTTTTCAAAACTTAGAAATATTTTGGCAGACTCACTCAGTACAACTTTTGCAGGATCCGAGGAGGTTAAAAAATAAAAAGAGTATTTTTGAAACAACCAAAGAGCAGTACAGTAACAACCAGATGGAATTTATTTAAAAAGTGTAGCCTGGAAAACATTGATCAATTCACCTAAATAAATAAATGCAGCACAGAAGTCTTAAATATCACTGAATCAATTAGAGCAACTACAAAATTATCCTATATTAGCTTGGTAGACCAGACGATTTTAGAAGTAATCCAAATCTTATAATCACAAGTGTCCAAGACAGGTACCAGGAAGCTCTGAATAAATAAGCACATTTTTACAAAAATGTAAGGCTTTTATATGAGCAGTATGAAACACTTTTATAAAGTTAAACACTCAGGCCAATCAAATGAAAACACAATAAGCTACTGACCACTAGTTCCCCCCTAGCATGTGTTGAATTTTGCTTTCTGCTCCCATCAGTGTGCAAAAAAACCTTCAAATGTAAAATAAACTGGCTTTGAGCTCAAGTGTAGTAACAAACACTTTACAACAGAAGTAATAATTCTTACGATTTCCTGAATCCTTCAAAATAAATTCACTAACACTGGTAAATGTTAACAACACAAATAAAGACTACAAAACTAAGACATATTTTGGCAGACTCACTCAGAACAGCTTTTGCAGTATCACAGGAGGATATAAAATAAAAGAATATTGTTAAAACAACCTAAGAGCTGTACAGTAGCAAGCAGATGGAGTTTTTTTTAACAAGTGTAGGCTGAAAAACAGTGCTAAATTCACCCAAATAAATAAACACAGCAGAGAAATCTTAAATGTCACTGAAACAAATACAGCAAGTTCAAAAAATAAACTTATATCAGCTTTGTAGGCCAGAAAATTATGGAAGAAATCCAAATCTTGCAATCACAGGTGGCCAAGACAGGCACAAGGAAGCTCTACATAAATGAGCACAACTCTTATAAAAATATAAGACTATAATATTAACAGGATGAAATACGTTTATAAAGTTAAACGCTCAAGCCAATCAGATAAAAACACAAATGACTATTGACCAGTAAATCCCATCTAGGATGTGTTGAATTTAGCTTTCTGTAACCACCAGGGTGCAAAAGAACCCTTCCAATGTAAAACAAACTGACTTTGAGCTCATGTGCAGTAACAAATACTTTACAACAGAAGTAAGACATTTTGCAGTATCATGAATCCTTCGAAATAAGTTTACTAATCCTGGGAAATATTCACAACACACAAAAATTTTGCAAAACTTAGAAATCTTTTGGCAGACTCACTCAGAACAGCTTTTGCAGTATCAGAGGAGGTTAGAAAAAAATGAATATAGTTAAAACAACCTAAGAGCAGTACAGTAAATAGAAGATGGAGTTTCCTTAACAAGTGTAGTCTGTGAAACAGAAATAAATTCAGCCAGATAAATAAATGCAGCACAGAGGTCTTAAATATCACTGAACTAATTTGAGCAAGTACAAAATATATACTTGTAAAAGCTTTGTAGGCAAGAATATTTTAGAAGCAATCCAAATCCTGTAATCACATGTCCAAGATAGGCACAAGGAAGCTGTGAATAAATGGGCACAACTCTTTCAAAAATGTAAGGCTTTTTTATATGAGCAGGATGAAAGACATTTATAAAGTTAAACTCTCAGGCCAATCCGATAAAAACACAAACAGCTATTGATCAGTAGATCCCACCAAGGATGTGCTGAATTTAGCTTTCTGCTCACACCATGGTGCAAAGGAACCCTTCCAATGTAAAACAAACTGACTTTGAGCTCATCTTTTGTAACAAATACTTTACATCAGAAGTAATAATTCCTGCAATATCATGAATCCTTGGAAATAAGTTCACTAACTCTAGGAAATGTTCACAACACACAAAATCTTTGTAAAACTTAGAAATATTTTGGCAGACTCACTCAGAACAGCTTTTTCAGTATCAGAGGAGGTTAGAAAATGAAGGAATATTGTTAAAACAACCTAAGAGCAGTACAGTAACAAGAAGATGGAGTTTCTTTAACAAGAGTAGGCTGAGAAACAGAGATAATTCAGCCAGATAAATAAATGCAGCACAGACGTCTTAAATATCACTCAAACAATTAGAGCAAGTACAAAAAATATACTTATGTCAGCTTTATAGGCAAGAATATTTTAGAAACAATCCATATCCTGTAATCACAGGTCACCAAGACAGGTACAAGGAAGCTCTGAATAAATGAGCACAGCTCTTACAAAAATGTAAGGCTTTTATATGAGCAGGATGAAAGACTTTTATAAAGTTAAACCATCAGGCCATTCAGATAAAAACACAATAAGCTATTGACCAGTAGTACCCACCGAGCATGTGTTGAATCTACAGTCCAAAAAACCTTCAAATGTAAAACAAATGGTTTTGAGCTCAAGTGCATTAACACATACTTTACAAAAGGAGTAATAATTCCTGCAATATCAAAAATCCTTGGAAATAAGTTAATTAACCCTGGGAAATATTCACAACATACAAAATATTTAAAAATCTTAGATATATTTTGGCAGACTCACTCAGAACAACTTTTGCAGTATCAGAGAACTTTAGAAAATAAAAGAGTATTATGAAAACAACTTAAGAGCAGTACAGTAACAAGCAGATGGACTTTATTTAAAAGTGTAGCCTGAAAAACAGTGATAAATTTACCCAAATAAACAAATGAAGCACAGAAGTCTTAAACATCAGTGAAACAATTAGAGCAATTATAAAAAATATACCTGTGTAAGCTTTGTAGGCCAGAAGATTTTAGATGTAATCCAAATCTTATAATCACAGGTGTCCAAGACAGGTACGAGGAAGCTCCGAATAAAAATGTAAGGCTTTTATATGAGCAAGATGAAAGACTTTTATAAAGTTAAACCCTCAGGCCAATCAAATGAAAACACAAACAGATACTGATCAGCAGATCTCACCTACAATGTGTTGAATTAAGCTTTCTGCTCCCACCAGGGTGTGCAAGAGAACCCTTTCAATCTAAAAAAAAAACTGGCTTTGAGGTCAAGTCCAGTATCAAATACTTTACAGTAGAAGTAATAATTTTTGCAATATCATGAATCCTTAGAAATAAGTTTACTATCTCTAGGAAATGTTCACAACACACAAAAATGTTGCAAAACTTAGAAATATTTTGGTGGACTCACTTGGAACAGCTTTTGCAGTATCAGAGGAGGTTAGAAAATAAAAGAATATTGTTAAAACATTGTAGCAGCAGTACAATAACAAGAAGATGGAACTTTTTGAACAAGTGCAAGCTGAAAAACAGTGATGAATTCACGCAAATAAATAAATGCAGCACAGAAGTCCTAAATATCACTGAAACAATTATAGCAAGTACAAAATATATACTCATATCAACTTTGTAGGCAAGAATATTTTGGAAGCAATCCAAATACTGTAATCACAGGTGTCCAAAACAGGCACAACGAGGCTATGAATAAATGAGCACAACTCTTTCAAAAATGTACGGCTTTTATATGATGTGGATGAAAGACTTTTATAAAGTTAAACTCTCAGGCCAATCAGATAAGAACACAAACATCTATTGACCAGTAGATCCCACCTAGGATGTGTTTAATTTAGGTTTCTGCTCCCACCAGGGTGCAAAAGAACCCTTCCATCTAAAAAAAATCTGGCTTTGAGCTCAAGCGCAGCAACAAATTCTTTACAACAGAAGTAGTAATTGCTTCAATATCAAGAATCCTTAGAAATAAGTTCAAAAACCCTGGGAATTGTTCACAACACACACAAATATTGCAAAACTTAGAAATATTTTGGCAGACTCACTCAGAACGGCTTTTGAAGTATCAGAGGAGGTTAGTATATAAAAGAATATTTTAAAACAAACAAAAAGCAATACAGTAACAAGATGATGGAGTTTCTTTTACAAGTGTAGGCTGAAAAAAAGTGAAAATTCACCCAGATAAATAAATGCAGCACAGAAGTCTTAAATATCAGTCATACAATTAGAGCAAGCACAAAAAATATACTTATATCAGCTTTATAGGCAAGAATATTTTAGAAACAATCCATATCCTGCAACCACAGGTGTCCAAGACAGGCACAAGGAAGTTCTGAATAAATGAGCACACTCTTACAAAAATGTAAGACTTTTATGTGAGCAGGATGAAACAATTGTATAAAGTTAAACCCTCAGGCCAATCAGATAAAAACACAATAAGCTATTGACCAGTAGTTCCCACCTGGCATGTGTTGAATTTAGATTTCGGCATCCTCTACAGTCCAAAAACCCTTCAAATGTAAAACAAACTGGCTTTGAGCTCAAGTGCAGTAACAAATACTTTACAACAGAAGTAATAATTCCTGCAATATCAAGAATCCTTGGAAAAAGGTTTGCTAACCCTGGGAAATATTCACAACATACAAAATCTCTGCAAAACTTAGAAATATTTTGGCACACTCACTCAGAACCACTTTTGCAGTATCCAAGGAGATTAAAAAATAAAAGAGTATTTTTAAAACAACCAAAGAGCAGTACAATAACAAGTAGATGGAGTTTATTTAACAAGTGTAGCCTGAAAAACAGTGATAAATTCACCAAAATAAATAAATGCAGCACAGAAGTCTTAAATATCACTGAATCAATTACAGCAAGTACAAAAAATATCCTATATCAGCTTTGTCGGCCAGAAGATTTTAGAAGTAATCCAAACCTTATAATCACAGGTGTCCAAGACATGTACCAGGAAACTCTGAATAAATGAGCAAATTCTTACAAAAATGTAAGGCTTTTATATGAGCAGAATGAAAGACTTTTATAAAGTTAAACATTCAGGCCAATCAAATAAAAACACAATAAGCTATTGACCAGTAGTTTCCCCTTCGCATGTGTTGAATTTAGCTTTCTGCTCCCATCAGAGTGCAAAAAAAACCTTCAAATGTAAAAAAAAACTGGCTTTGAGCTCAGGAGCAGTAACAAATACTCTACAACAGAAGTAATAATTCCTGCAATATCAAGAATCCTTGGATATAAGTTCACTAACCCTGGGAAATATTCACAACATACAAAATCTTTGCAAAACTTAGATATATTTTGGCAGACTCACTCAGAACAACTTTTGCAGTATCCGAGAAGGTTAGAAAATAAAAAAGTATTGTTAAAACAACCTAAGAGCTGTACAGTAACAAGCAGATGGACTTTATTTAAAAGTGTAACCTGAAAAACCTTGATAAATTCACCAAAATAAACAAATGCAGCACAGATGTCTTAAACATCAGTGAAACAATTAGAGCAATTACAAAAAATATACCTATATAAGCTTTGTAGGCCAGACGATTTTGGAAGTAATACAAATACTGCAATCACAGGTGGCCAAGGCAGGCACAAGGAAGCTATGAATAAATGAGTACAACTCTTTCTAAAATGTAAGGCTTTGATATGACTAGGATTAAAGACTTTTATAAAGTTAAACCATCAGGTCAATCACATAAAAACACAAACAGCTATTGACCAGTAGATCCCACCTAGCATGTGTTGAATTTAGCCTTCTACTCCCACCAGGGTGCAAAAGAGTCCTTCCTATCTAAAAAAAACTGGTGTTGAGCTGAATTGCAGTAATAAATACTTTACGACAGATGTAATAATTTTTGCAATATCATGAATCCTTGGAAATAAGTTTACTAACCCTGGGAAATGTTCACAACACAGAAAAACTTTGCAAAATTTAGAAATATTTTGTCAGATTCACTCAAAACAGCTACTGCACTATCATAGGGGGTTAGAAAATAAAACAATATTGTTAAAACAACATAAGAGCAAGCAGTATAACAAGTAACATGAAGATGGAATTTATTTAACAAGTGTAGGCTGAATAACAGTGCTAAATTCATACAAATAATTAAATGCAGCACAGGAGTCTTAAGTATCACTGAATTAATTAGAGCAAGTACAAAATATATACTTATATCAGCTTTGTAGGCAAGAATATTTTAGCAGCAATCCAAATCCTGTAATCACAGGTGTCCAAGACAGGAACAAGGAAGTTGTGAATAAATGAGCACAACTCTTTCAAAAATGTAAGGCTTTTATATGAGCAGGATGAAAAACTTTTATAAAGTTTAACCCTCTAGCCAATCAGATAAAAAAAACAAACAGCTACTGACTAGTAGAAACCACCTAGCATGTGTTGAATTTAGGTCTCTCCTGCCACCAGGGTGCAAAAGAACCCTTCCAATGTAAAACAAACTGACTCTGTGCTCATGTGCAGTAACAATGGGGTGTGAGGTTGGCCTAATGGTTAAGGTGTTTACCTTATAGACACAAGGTGCAGGGTTCAATTCTTGAATGGGATAACTGGCTAGGCTTAACGTGGCCTGAAAGGGCAGGTAGTCTAATACTAACCTGGAACCTGTGAACAAATACTTTATAACAGAAGTAATAATTCCTGCAATATCATTAATCCATGGAAATAAGCTCACTAACTATGGGAAATGTTCTCAACACACAAAAACTTTGCAAAACTTAGAAATATTTTGGCAGACTCACTCAGAACAGTTTCTGCAGTATCAGATGAGGTTAGAAAATAAAAGAATATTGTTAAAACAACCTAAAACAGAACAGTAACAAGACAATGGAGTTTCTGTAACAAGTGTAGTCTGAGAAACAGTGATAAATTCACTGAGATAAATAAATGCAGCACAGAAGTCTTAAATATCACTGAAACAATTAGAGCAAGTACAAAAAATATATCTATATCAGCTTTGTAGTCCAGAAGATTTTAGAAGTAATCCAAATCTTATAATCACAGGTGTCCAAGACAGGTACCAGGAAGCTCTGAATAAATGAGCACATTCTCCCAAAAATGTAAGGCTTTTATATGAGCAGGAAGAAAGACTTTTTTAAAGTTAAACCTTCAGACCAATCAAATAAAAGCACTATAAGCTATTGACCAGTAGTTCCCCCATAGCATGTGTTGAATTTAGCTTTCTGCTCCCATCCGATGCAAAAGCATCATTCGAATGTAAAACAAACTGATTGGAGCTCAAGTGCAGTAACAAATATTTTACAACAGAAGTAATAATTCCTGCAATATCATGAATCTTTTGAAATAAGTTCACTAACACTGGAAAATGTTTAACAACACACAAAAACTGCAAAATTAAGAAATATTTTGGCAGACTGGCTCAGAACAGCTTTTGCAGTATCAGAAGAGGTTAGAAAATAAAAGAATATTGTTAAAACAAACTAAGAGCAGTACAGTAACAGGAAGATGAAATTTCTTTAACAAGTGTAGGCTGAAAAACAATGATAAATTCACCTAAATAAATAAATGCAGCACAGAAGTCTTAAATAAGACTGAAACATTTAGAACAAGTACAAAAAATATACTTATATCATCTTTGTAGGCTAGAAGGTTTCAGAAGCAATCCAAATCTTGTAAACACAGGTGTCCAAGACAGGCACAAGGAAGCTCTGAATAAATGCACACAGTCTTCCAAAAATGTCAGGTTTTTATATGAGCGGGATGGAAGACTTTTATAAAGTTAAGCCCTCAGGCCTATCAAATAAAAGCGCAATAAGCTACTGACCAGTGGTTCCTAGCTTAGATGGGACATGCTTATTTCTCTGCTCCTACCAGAGTGCAAAAGGACCATTTCAAAGTACAACAAACTGGCTTTGCGCTCAAGTGCATAAACAAATGCTTTATAACAGAAGTAAGAATTTCTGCAATATCACGAATCTTTGGAAATAAGCTCATTTACCCTAATAAATGTTCGCAACACACAAAAACTTTGCAAAACTTAGAAATATTTTGGCTGACTCACTCAGAACAGCGTTTGCGATATGAGGAGAAGTTAGGAAATATTAAAATATTGTTAACACAACTCAAGAGCAGTGCAGTAACAGACAGATACTAGTTTCTTTAACAAGTGCAGGCTGAAAAAACAGTGATAAATTCACCCAAATAAATAAATGCAGCACAAAAGTCTTAAATATCACTGAAACAATTAGAGCAAGTACAACAATATACATATATCAGCTTTGTAGGCCAGAAGATTTTAGAAGCAATCCAAATCTTGTAATCACAGATGTCCAAGACAAGCACAAGGAAGCTCTGAATAAATGTGCACACTCTTACAAAAATGTAAGGCTTTCATCTCCTTACATCCGATGCATTTTCCAGATGTAATTTCCAAACTAATTCTTTATTCTTTCAAAATTGCGATAACCACATAAAGAAAGCTGTCTCCCAGTGATTGAACCCATTTGAACATAACATATAAGCTTTGCATATTTTAACAATAAAATTAGCAAGATGTTGAGAGCATGCTCATTTCATTTCTAAAACTTAGTCCATATGTAATATTTTCAGTTCTTCTAAACTAGTAAGGTTACAATCAGATGATATTCTTGCCATGTGCTTTACCTTTACATGGAACTAAGGTCCTTTATCGGTACTCAGCAGAAGAGATTAACCAATATTTCCCCATCCACCCTGACATCATAAATGGAAAGCCTTTATCACTAACTTTATACATAGCTGATGCATGATGGCTATCATCTCTTCCACACCAGCATAATTATTCAAACGCTTATTGCACACCAAATTCAGTGCTTTATTGTTTATTCCTCAGTATACCATGAACTAATTAATGGAGTTATGGTTAAATGGATTTTTTGTTAAAATCCCACATTTTTTAAATGTAATTGTTAACTGTCCAAGCCATCTTGGCACAAATGTCTCTTCTCATGAATAAAACAGTGAAAATGTTTGCTTAAGGGGCTCACTGAGAGTTATACAGTATGCAAATGAAGACTTTAGGAATCAAACTAAAAACTACAGAATGAGCTTGTCAGTGTAACATTGTAATTATGCTCTGAGCTAATCTGCCAGTCCATTCATTTCACTGCCATCTGTATGTTTTTATTTTCTTTATTTGATAATTTATTAATTTGTTTTGTTTGTTTGTTTGTTTTCTTCTGGTTTTATGGAGTATGAATGACAAGGCAAGATGGTATGAAGAAATGTATTGCAGAGTTAGAAGAAATGAACATCATGTCAACTTTTTTGGTTGAGTGTTTAAGCTAATTTTCTCAATGTTAGTCTTACATCAGCATGCAAGAGTGCCATGGCTGTCATAGTTGTGGTCTCATAGTGGCATAGCTGTCATAGTTGCTATCTCATAGTGACATAGTTGTTACAGTTGCTCTCTCATTGTGGCATAGTTGTTACAGTTACTATCTCATAGTGTCATAGTTGTGTAAGTTACTATCTCATAATGGCACAGCTGATAAAGTTGCTATCTTATAGTGGCATAGCTGTTAAAGCTGCTATCTCATAGCGACATAGTTGTTACAGTTGCAATCTCATAGTGGCATATTTGTGGTAGTTGCTATCTCATAATGGCATAGCTGATAAAGTTGCTATCTTATAGTGGCATAGCTGTTAAATTTGCTATCTCATGGTACTTAGGTCTCCAGTTTAGTACTCATCTTGATTACCTTCAGTGTGGTTTCTGCATATCCTTCCTATGTCCATGTGGGCGTTTGCCAGCAACTCCTATTGCCTCCCACATCACAAAGACATGCTATAGGTGTATTAGCAGCCACTAAATTACCTATAGGTGTGAGTGTATGTTTTGTATGAGCTGGCATGTAATCGAGGACTACATTCTATGTCTTGTCACCACTGAGTGCTGGAATAGTCCCTGGCTCTCACTAAAGCCTGAGTTGAAGTTACTGCCTAAGAGTAAAATGAATGACTCAATGACTGAATGAATAAATGGCTAAGGTATTTGCCTTACAAACACAAGTTGCAGGGTTTGAATCTCACAAGGGATAATTGGCTAGGCTTAAAATGGCTCACAAGGGCAGTTAGCTTAGTATTAACCTATGAACCTAAATGTTTTACATCATAGCTTCAAATGGTTTTACCAGAACATTAATATCTGATTTAGAACACTAGACATCCTATAATGAAACACTAATTAGGCTTTATTTCTATTTTTATTTCAGAAAGCATAACATTTATTTCATGTAACATTTTTTGAAATTATACCATAAAGAATTAAAGGCACTGATTTCTGTCTGCCTGATGGCGCTGACAAGAAGTAAATGTCTAGATGTTTTGTGACACTGCTAGGATGGGAAGGTGGGGGGGGGGCACACTGCTGCATTGGATAGTGCTGTTTCCACACAGTGCTTAGTTCAACAGCTGGACTTCCAGCTGTGGTACCTCTGGGTGAAATGTGCATGCAATATATTTATCAGTGTGGGTCTTCACTGACTATTATAGTTTACTTTCACATACAAACCACATGCTGTATGCAAAATGGCAATCTTCAAAATGTATTAGAGTTTTGCCTTCTGTGCATAACTAAGTTTGCAAGCTAGGAGCAGGCAGTGGATCCCCTATTGACTGAGCCATCCTGCAGGAAGATGTGCCCCAAATAAATAAATAGTGCCAAAATCATAGACAAACTAAATGCCAAAAAAATGCATTACAGTATCCTTTGGGAAGTCATCTACCATAGGGAACTACCACACTGACAATATGCTGCTAAGAGTTACATAGTTGTTAAGGATTTGAAACTGCATGTTGGCAGTGACCCAACATTGGACCAACATATAGCCATTATTGTAAAAAAATGAAAAGTACTGCATTTTGGTGTAGGAAGTGACATGACTTGACCTTCTTGCAGTAAATATTGTGTAGGAGAAGTTATGTCTTGTAATATACATTTGAAGACCCAGCTTCCTATTGCTAAAACTATGTTTCCTCATTAGGTTCATAAAAAAACAATTGTTTAGTACATATTTTCTAGAATACCCTATTTGAATTATTCTCTCCTTATTTATCTCTCTCCAGTGATGCTATGATTTCCAACATACACTGCCCTCTATTTTACAGATACAACTTCAAGTCTACCAAGTCCAAATTATTCATAAACAATTAACATGTCTGTTTAATCATAACTAAATGAATACTAATTTATTTAGTTGCATTTATATATATATATATATATACACACATAGATATATATTATATATATATATATATATATATATATATATATATATATATATATTAAACAGTATGGTCTTTATCATGCTGTAAGGCTAAACTGTTTCACTTCAATCTATTCTTTAAAGTCAGGTATGAGAAGTAAATGCAGAGAAGACTTTATGGCTACCGAATTTTTGGTAGATTACTCACCTTACAAATACAAGTTACCTATATTTGTTGTCCTGAATACTTTGCATACTATATGCCATTCATTTTAAAATTCATAATCTTACTGCTACACTGTGACAGGAAAGAAAGTCGTATTTTCTGCCACAATCAGAATAGACACTTGGAAAATAATTAGTTGACATATACATGCATCATAGAACAATAATATATTTTTACTTGGGAATATTTCACTAAATATAAAACACTACAATGTTGTTGACAACTCGCAACATAACTTTTACAGACATGTTTGAATAATTTGAAACTGCTGATCTGATTATATATATATATATATATATATATATATATATATATATATACATATATATATATACAAAATGTCTTACATTTGTCAAGTTCTTTAATGGTTAAGGAAAGTTTTGCAGCTGAGATGCATGAAATATTTACTTCCTTTGAACATGTCATTAACACCAATAACACATTTGCCCACAAACTATTTCTTAGTTGTTAAAAGATTGCCTTAGATTTAGACCCTTGATATAATACTATAAGCTCTGAACAATTGTATCTTTTATAGCGAAGTACAACTGCAGACACAAATTGTCCCCTTTCCTGCACCTTTTCTCAAATCAATATTAAAGTAGTAGCTGTCTTAAATTTCCCATAGACTATATGAGAAAAAAAAATCTGCAGCCTAGCTAAGGACAGCTTAGGTCAATAAAGAATCAATACCTGTGGCTTGAATCTGTAGCAAGATGAAAGACACAGAGCCTGCAAGGGTCTGCCCTATTGTTCATTGCACTGTCTATTAAGAAGAAGAAATACATTGTAAAGCTTTTTATGCAGACACAAAAGGAACTATGCCTTAAATGATGCTGCTAAGGTACTTTCTCATGTATCCAAGCAACAATCTTTGCCTTCTGACAGTATGTAAATACAAAAGCTACATCAATGTTTTGTGACTTGATGGGTTTATTACTGTTTTCCAAGCCACTGACTTTAAAATCTAAAGACAAATCTTGAATTTCTTCAGAATGGCTATTTTTGTGTTCTTTTTCAGATGCAATTTAAGTTTGAGTTCATGAGTGAGCACTTTTAATTTACATTGACTGTCACCACCCCCACCCCCAAGATTTGTCTGAATTTTTAAAGGAAAAGCTGTTTTTATTTTGCATACAGTTGCTAATTTAATCTGAAGCTGAGATTCATATGCAAAAAGAAGTTTTAAAATACAAGATAAAGAAGGACTGGTTTCTTAATCAGTTTGCATAAATTATTTGGAATGTACCGGCTAAATTAGAAACACAAAGCCAGCAGCTAGCTCTTAAGAATGACTGGCAGATGTTTTATTGCAAATCCTTGTTAAACATAATATGCTAAATAAAAGGGTATTCAAGAAGAACTACAGAATCATTGCTCAAAGCAAAGCTATCCTAGTAATCTTAGTGTTTTATCATGAAATCGAGCAATTATTTCATAATAATTCAGAAACAAAGTACTGACAAAATTCTTCCTACAATACAGAAGATATAGACAAAAATATATCCAGTATGGAGTGGTTACACATTATGCTTGGTGCAGACTAATCTGGGAACCGTAAAACTTCATCTTGTGGTTTTATACTATATACTTCAGACTTCCAGTCATGACATTCTCAGAATAACATGAGCACATATGAAAAAAAGGTCATAACATCTATATATTTTGAAAAACATTTCACTGTGAAATGGAGTAGAAACACTATACAAATAAAATTGATTGAAATCAGTGTGTTTTTTTTTCTAAAAAATACCAGTTTCCTTTTTTACTGGAATATTACTATGCATGTATAACAAAATAAGACAAATGAAGAAAAAAAAAACAGCAAATGCTAAGAGTTTGACATGTGCCACAGAAAATGAGGTAGACAAATTGTCTATGAGAAGTAATCTGTGTAGAAGGGGAGCAGTTGTTTCAAAAAGCAAAAGTAAACTTAAACTGGGTAAGTGAAATCTAATTAATTTTATAAATATCTGATTGATCTGTTGGCAGCAGGAAAATGGTATATACACAAATTAATGCTATTTGGCAAGTTGTTTTGGTAAATTTGTTTTAGTGATTCAGCATGTAAAAAATACTAGTAAGTTCCTTGGATGAAGTATGTGCTGGTAAACAGACAGAACATGAAAGAAATGGGAGATAGAAGTACTATTTTACATAATCCATGGCTATTGTCTATATAAATACCCCAGGGCACCTTAAATAAGTCATATTTTTAAATGCCATTAGTAAAATCTATGTTGCATTAAATGACATTCATACAAAGCAGGCTTGGCAGTATACTTAGGTTCATAGGTTCATAGGTTGGTACTAGGCTATTGGCCCTAGGGTCTATACAAGCCTAGCCATAACAATTCTCTAGATAGTTCTTCCCATAATATTTACTTCCCTGGACCCCTGTCTAGCAGGGTGACTGACGTGATCCCCGGGGTGAATTTCCTATCTCTCATCCAATTGTCAAGGTTCCTTTTGAAGAGGACCAAGGAGATGCTCTGCTTGACATATATGGGAAGTTTATTCCAGAGTATGGAGAGTCTCTGGGTCAGGAACCTATCTCTCCAGCATGTTTTGTTCATTGTGATGACAAGGTTTAGATCCCTGGAGTGTGTGGTTCTGAGGGATTGGGATTTCTTTAAGTGGAGCATGTCCAACAGCTCAGGGTTTGACATGGCCTTGTATGTTAAGCAGAGATCACCTCTGAGTAGACAATATGCCACAGAGTATAGCTGGAGTTTTTTTAGATGGTCAGCATAGGGCATCTGCTTTAGGCCTGTGATTCTTTTTGTGAGGTATTTATGTGGCCTTTCCAGCTGTTGCAGATGTCTTGTGAGGTACATACCAAATGGGGTGTTGTACTCTATAATTTGTCTAATGAGGTATGAGTACAGTGGGACAATGACCTCCTTTTTTCTGGTTGAAAAGCCCTTAGTGATGAGGTGTGCCACATAGAAGGATTTCCTGACTGTTGTGGTGATGTGGTTATCGAAGGTGAGACTACTGTCCACCTGTGTCCCTAAGTCTCTCATCACACTTTTGGTGTTTAGTGTACTGCCACCTATGTGGTAATTTATGGGTACATGTGTATTCCCAAAGGGGATAACTATACATTTTTTTGGCATTAAATTTGAGCCCATGGCTCTGGCACCAAGCATCTGTTTCTGTAAGGCCCTTTTGTAGAATATCCACATCATTTGGGGATTCAATAATGGCTCCCAGTTGGCAGTCATCTGTGAACTTTGTTAGCCAGAGTCCCTTAGTGTTGGCCTGTACTTTAGAGAAGTAGATGCCAAACAAGACCGGTCCCAGGACCGAACCCTGAGATACTCCACTTGTCAATTGTCTGGAGCTGGAACTGGAGTCGGCTACTTTTACAGTCTGAGTTTTGTCAGTAAGCCAGTTGGCAACCCATCAAGTAACGTAGGGATTTATGCCCAGCTTAGTAAGTTTATCAATGATTCCAGAGTGGGGGATGGTGTCAAAGGCTTGGCGAGGTCCAGATAGGCTGTGTGACTTTCAGTCAGTTAATTATTAACTTCTGCATTAATGAACAGAAACCATTAATTAATGAATACACGTGTATATTCAACACAAGATTCCATTTGAAGGAATCAAAACACTGAAATACATAGAAGAGATAAAACATGTACTATATAACTTTCAAAAATTAACCCAGCCATAAAAAAAAAATAGTTTAGGTTAAATAGAGTACAGAAAAAGTTTAATTTTTCTGTCAAATCTTCCAAATTTTTCCATGAATTCAGTCTGGTCTTAAGAGGTGAAAGCAAATGTAATAAACTGTGTACTGCATATTTTTCTTCAATTTTTATAATGCAAGCAAATCAACAAATTCCATTGAAGTGCATAGCTTAAAATTAAATAAACCTACCATTTTAATTTTAACAAACTTTCAATGTCTAAACTCATTCAAATAAATGTCCCTCAGCTCTTGCCTTGTTTAATATCCCTACAAATCCAAGATAGCCCAAATGTATCCTAATCTCATGTTCTTTTTTTCTAATTATGAAGCTGAATCTGACATCTTTCTAAGGCATCTTCTAAACTATTTTTTTTCTTTACATACCTTCTTGCCCTCTTTTCAGCTTTTCCATTCATATTATTAGAATTTTCTGCACCCTAAGCATTTCCTCCTTCCATCTCTTTGCAGTATCTCCTTTAAACCAGTCTAAAATTAATACTGCCACAGTCTTATCTTCCTACTTTTCCACAACTATACTCACTCCCTCCCCAAACAAGTCAAATTGCCACCTCTAGCACTCTCACTTTCCAAATATCCTTACTAAACTCCATCTTTGTCTTATCTTTGAAAAAAAAACTCTGACTAAACCTGCAAGGTATGTAACTACCCATTTCGCTCTCCCTCTACAATCTTAACCCACTGTTTATACTTTCATATCACAGCACCCATCTGTTTAATTCCTAATAGTAGTTTTTATTTACTGAAAAGAGGATGTTACTGAGTAGTGAACCAACTCAGATTTCATATTATTCCTAGAAAGGATCGGTAAATTCCAAATTTATCTCAGAACAGTAGAAAATGTGCATTTTTAATGGAATTTGACATTTTAGGTCAATGCCCTCATTCAGTAAAAGTGGTATTTCTTCTTATATTTACTAGTTTGAAAGTTACCAGCTTATTTTGTACACATAATCTAGTTTACTTTTGTGTGCATGTATGTGTGGGTGTGTGTAAAAAAAATTATAGTGGAATCTATGCAACTAAGTAGGAATCACAAGTAAAAATCCAGGGAATTGCTCCCATATTACATCTCATGAAAATGTAATTTCACTTTTTGAAAACTAAATCAGTGTCTCTGAAGATGGCAACTTAGTGTCATTGTCCACTGTGAATAAAAGAGTATTGCAGTGGGGTAGACATGCAATTTCTAAGTTAAAATAGTGGAACACTATGTGTGAAGGTGCTGTGCTTTTAACTACTGAAATCTGAAGTAAAAATGGAAGGAGAATGGAAGCAAAAATAGATGAAACATTGCAATTTCTTCTGGGCCTGGCTGTAGAGATGGGGGCTCTGTAAGTGGAACTAGGGAAGTTTGGAAGGAGGAGTCAGGGTCCTATGTGGTAGCTGAAGTTGTCAAACAGTGAGTGATGGTACTGGAATGGATAGTGAATCAGTTGGAAGGTAAGATGCACTAGCAGAAGCAAATCATGGCTGTATTAACTACAAAATACAAAGAACTCGAGACTACAACTAGGGTGGAGAACACAAAAGTAATCAGACTGGAAGACGTGGCAGAGGACTAAGACCTCACTGCATTTATGGTGAAATCACTAAAAGAGTCTCTGGTGCTTCTGAAAAGCTTCTCCTCTCCAATCTCTAACATATCTCTCTCAAATCATCCCTACAATATTAGTTCTACATTCCTACCTTCTTTCCCAAGTCATTTTAACCAAGTTTTTCTCATTCCTGATATAAACTACTATTCATAGTCTGCTAGTTGGATAGGGCACATAGGGTAGAAGATTCTCCAGCACTGCTAGACTGTGGTATATTACCGTGATGCTGCAAATTACAGATGCAGAAAATGGCTGCTCTGCCATGGAGCTCCTGGAAAAGGATTTCAGATAAAAATGAATCAAGTTAAGCCTTTAGATGATTTTCCTCCCACAGTATAGGCACATGGGAAGCTATTGGCTCCAGAATTGTTTAAACAGGCAACAGTCAGAATGTAATAGCAGTTGCACTGCAGTTAACGTGGAAGGTCAAGAACATCATGCCACTACCGTGGCAAAGGCAATCTATATATACATTAAAAAAATAGAGGGCAACAAAATTGTTGTCTGTTGTCTGGATTATCCACTGCTGTGAAAAGACAAACAGAATAAATGCAAATGCAGGGAGGAGGACAGAATGTGATAAAAGGGCTGAGTGGAATGGGCACTCTTCAGTGCAGGACAAAGATGGGGGAAGGTACTTAATATGACTAGGAAGTCACTGAGATGCATTGAGCTGCCATAGTGCAGGCCCAATTCACTCAGTTGAATGTAGCTAACAGATGTAAGGAATAACAGAGAGGAGCAGAGATGGAATAAATGGAAAAGTAATCTATGGGAATGAGGGACTATTGACAGGAGCACCTTAGCACTAAAAGACAGCAAGCAAATGAAATAAACATGGGGTGACCTGGTAAACTTAGAAGGATTCTTTCATGATGATGAGAAGGATGAAGATGAAAGCAGGAGCTGGGATACAGAATGGGTCCTTTATGCACTTGAAAGGTCAAATGCAGAAAATGGACAAAGAAAGAGGACCCACGGATAAATTGAAGAGGTCAGTGGAGAAGGGAAGTTCACCTAGTAGAAAGCAGACCAGCAGATGAGAGGAAATGGGAGAATGGGTGTTAAGATGTTATGATGTGTCTTCAAATACTGCTACTGGAATGTTTGCCTCCTTTTGTTTTTTATGGGTTCAGGTTACCCACATGATCTTCATGAATGGACAAGAGGACAATTTAGAGTGAAAGATGAAGTCAGGATGAGAGAAGAAGGCAGGAAATTTATGAATATACAGAAATAGATGTCAGGGTTGTGTGAAAAGAGAAGGGAGGAAATTGAGGGTGGTATAATGGTTAAAGTGTTTACCTTACAAACACAAGGTGCAAGTTTTGAGTCTCACTAAAGGATAACCGGCTAAGCTTAAAATGGCTCACAAGGGCAGTTAGCTTAGTATGAACCTATGAAACATTAAACAATACACTATGAAAGAAGGAAGGAAGAAAAGACTGTTTTTCAACAGTGACCAATAGTAATAGGTCATGGATGGGTGAATAAATGAAAGGACATCTGGAAGTGCAATGCATTAGGCATCTTGTTTACTTAAAAATAAACGTCAATAATTGAAATCTTTGTTACTATTACAATTAGTTGTGTGAATATACTGAAACGGAAAGAGATTGCATGTTGCATTCTATTAGGATAGTGTGTTATGTTAGATGTGCACAATCATTACAGTAGGGTGAGTTAGCTAAGAGTACCCTTTAGAATGCACTTAAATTAGTATAGCTATAAATGTGAAGGAAATGTTATTTTGCCATTTCTTTTTGAGGGTAAGATAAGTAATGAAGAATGGAAATTAACATAGAATTCAATATAGGTAATGGATAATAAGGTCAAAAGCCAGTAAAGTCAGAATATTGGAATATGGACACAAAACTATATTGTTTGTACTAGTCAGTGAATTGATGAAAAAAAGAATGAATCAAAGCATGAACAATTTTATTTTATGTGGAATATATTAAAAACTTTGTAATTACTTGAACTTTTCCTTTGCAGCATTTGTGATGGAGATGTTTAACACTGAGGGTTATGATTAGGTCTCGGATTGTAACCATGTTATTATGTGTCCAAATGTCTAGAAATTCACCTTGTAGTAGGTTCATATGTTCAATCTATGTTTAGAACACATACTATTGGGTTATGATAGGTGAGACCTGATCATAACTATTTGTAGTGCATCAAACTTTATATACTCTATGGGCTACCAGTTACAAAAAAAAGAAGCTGAAGTGTTTTACCAGCTTTGAAAGCCAGTAAAGCACTTAGTGAGTGTTGTCCCATTGACAGCAATTAAATATAATTGCAGGAAAACATCAAGTGCAGTTTTTAAATATCATCCTAATTTAAATAAGTTATTTAAAGACTGATGTCTGTAAACTTCCTTGGATGTATCAGGAAAGGTAGTCAGGGACTGTTCAGAGTGAAGAAATGGCTTCTTCCTGATACTAGACCATAACAGCACTTGGTGGCTGTGTACAAAATGTTATACATCTCTGAAAGCACTATTATTGTTGGGTTCAGAGCTACAAAAGCGAGTACAATGTTTATCTTTTTTCCTATTTTTGAAGAGTAATCACAACACTCAATGCACTACAATTAGATTCATCATTCAATATGTTATGTTCAAGGAACAAAATGTTGTTGCAATTTTAAACTCATAAACATATGCAATGTATAAAAACATTAACAAGAACAATATTAACTTTCTTCCAGTAATAACTTACTTGCTCTATGGGCACATGAAAGCTGAGGGAATCAAACTGCATAACAGGAAGCATGTCATTATCAATTTACTGCCTTACACATCTGCACTAAGTGCCAGATAAACTTTTACAACTCAACACAGAATATTCCATGTGTATGTGTATAAAAAGAAGATAAATGTAAAAAATATTCATAGCTAAAATAATACTTTAGTACACGTCATGCTGTTCTGTTTGTTTATAACCATATAAAAAATGCACTGTCAATAAAACAAGGAACCAAGGACTGTACTCAAAGAACATGGCTCAGATGATGACACTCCTGTTTACAACAATGAATCCCTTATTTTACACCGTAACTAAACCAGGACAGTAACTATTTATAAGCACATACATGCATGTACGCTCGTGCGCACACACACAAACACACACATACACACATGCAGTCATCAATTACAATTCCATTGCATGACTGCATGCACCCTCAATGTTTGTTTGTGATGAAATGAATGAAGAAGTACAGAAATAATGCCTTAAAAGAGTATTTCAGCTTGATGCTATGCCTTAAAAGAGTATTTCAGCTTGATGCTATGAGAACTATAGCGAGCAACTTATTGCACAAACTCCATAATCTTCCAATTTCTTAGCTCAAGAATCAAAGACCCAAAATCAGGAACAGGGTTTAAATATGTTTCTCATATACTTAGAAAGTTGCTAGATTAACATGCTTTCCATTAGCAAGCATTTTTTTTGAAGGAAACAATATCTAAAACGTGCATGCCTTTCATTATTTAGTGACTACAATTCAGACCAACTAGTTATAAAGCCAAAAATATTACAAAGAACAGACTAAAATATCTTTCAACTTCTTTGTTTGGGAATTCTGGACAAAGACAAAAATAATGAGGGGACAAATCATCAATTTATCATCAATTTATTTCCGTAATACAACATCACAAAGATATACCAGATAAATAGACTGCTCCACAAGACAACCAACAGGAAAAGCATAAAATGGAGCAGAATAAAACGATGGCCAGCAGTTATAAACGTCTTTAATGGAATCCAAACGTAAGTGCTTTCACAATTACACAGACTGCTTCTTTAGAAGATACTATTAGTCAAAAACCTTCATCCCTTAAATACAGTGCTTAACATTCAAATGCACTACCTTCCTGGTTGCTTGTTGCATATTTAAAGGAACACCATCACTGTACTGCAAAAACAGTTAGTACTAAATGCATATACTACGACTAGTTACATTCAAGGCTAATAAAATAAGCAGCTATAACCACATTACCTATTTAGTATATGTATCTATATAATATGCAAATTACATATAAACAACCTATAAAAAATAAACATTTTTTTGTAAAAAAAACATGTCTTACCCTGCTAACCCACCAGTATACACACAGTGTTTAACATTCTATTAAAACTATGTTATCTATGGAGAGGTAAAGCTTTCAGAATGGGTTTGATGGGGACTTTGTCTTTCAAACCAGTACCACTACCAGCTCTTAATTTAATAATCCAGCGGGTTTCATTTGTTTTTCTTATTTTTAACATGTTCATGTCTCCCATCCATTCTAGTTTTTTTCCATAACTCAGAAGTGAAATGTGTGTGTGTCCCCTTTGTGAATGATATGTTTTGCTAAGGCATTAGTGGTGGTTCTAGTATTGATATTTTATATATATATATATATATATATATATATATATATATATATATATATATATATGTTCCCTTAACCTATCACGTAGTCTCCGATCAGTTTTGCCCACATAGAATGAGACACAGCTTATGCAGTGGGCTAAATATACCACATTTGTAGTTTCACAAGTGGCTGCAACATTAAATGTGAATGTCCTATCAAAATCTGGATGATAGAACTGTCCTGTTGGATTTATGTATTCACAAAAGTTACACCTATTACAGGTACTATTACCCATTCCAACTCAGTATTTCGCTGAGTATTCCTACCCACTGCATAACATAACCTTCTTTTCAGAGATTTCATATTTTTATATGTAAAACTCAGATTATTACCAACAATAACTAGTATCTTTTCATCAGCTGCTAGAATAGGCGAAAACTTCTTATATGCATTAGTGGCTATTCTAGCATTACTTGAGAAATAAATGGGTAATATCACTATGTTATACTTATTATTACCCTGCATTTGAGCTTCCATCCTCTCAGTTACATCAGAGAAATAGGGATGTTCCTTCTCTGTTCTTTTTTCCTTGTCCTCTGAATAATACGCCTACATTTGTGTGTGCTGTATCCCCTGCTTAAAAATCTATGCTCCAATTCTTCTATTTCTGTCACAAAGACCTCATCCTTTTTATATAATCTGGAAATTCTCATAGCTTGTCCCCTTACTATATTAGTGAATACATGTGAGAGATGCGTAGTACTTTGATGTAGTAAGTTATCTCCATGACAAGTTTTCATATGCATTTTAGTGCTAACATCCCCTGTCCGAGATTTGGACACACTTATGTCCAAATAGGATATCTGCTCATATGAATATTCCATGATAAAATTCAAAAAGGATGTAACACCATTAATATTATTATTAGGATCTGAAGAAGCGTATTTTATATGCGAAAGCACTTGTCCTTTTGTATGTTCTATTTTATTAAAGTGAAATTAGTTGCTGCAGCTGTCCCACTGTTTTTTTTCTTCATATCTATTTGGTCATCCTGTTTGGACACTTGGTATACACTGTGTGACTGTGTGAATATTTGATCCCTGAGGCCTACTACTTACTAATGGATACATATAAGTCAAGTAAGTCAATGGTGTCACATGTTAAGGTAATTTCTGTACAAATCCCCCATCATTTACTTGCTTACTGTACCAAGTGATGAAATACAAAGATATGCCATCATATTATTAAACAATACACTCCAGGTTCAGGACTTGCCTTGTAAATGCAGCAGTTGCCACAGTGCTACTTCAGGGCTGACTCTGTCTGATACAAGCAGTACACAGCCAATACATGGAGAGGTAAAGATTGTATGAATTGCCTGGCATCAATGTTAATGTAGGTACATAAGTAGGGGGAAGGTTTTATGCCTATACGTGGAGAGTGGGTGTGATATGTGTCATCGCTTAGCCAATGCAAGGACATACTGAGCACACCTATATCTGCCTACACTGACAGCAGTGGTGGTTCCCCCTCTGACTTGTCATCTGCTTGTGACTCTGGTGACCTTGCCATCGGTGTGCCCCTTCCCCTTGCCGATCCTGCTGCAGCTGTTTCCTCAGGATTATGTTGTGTAGCATGGCACATACAATGAAGATTTCTGTACATCTCCATGGAAAATATTGCAGAAATCCCCCAGATGAATCTAGGCACTGGAACTGTGACTTCAGCAGCACAAACACATGCTCTATGACATTTCTAGTTTGAGCGCATGCCTCATTATAGCATTTGTCAGTGCGAGTGTGTGGATTTCTGATGGGTGTAATCAGCCACGGTTCCAGTACATAGCCTGCATCCCCCAGTAAATGACCATGTGGGATATCCCCCCTAATAAACATCTGGTACATTTGGGAGGTGCACCAAATATTTGAGCTGTAGGGTTTACTATCAAAATGTTGAATGACAATATATTTAAGTCATTTCATCTACTCATATGGTTGAATTTCTGAATGTCATTTTTACAATATGTCAAAAATGATGTTCGACATTTGAACCAGTTCAACTGTTCCTTTAAAATCACTGTACAAGTCAATGGCAATTTTACAGGAATCAGTCACTTCCTTTCTTTCAGTTTAATGAACTCGGAAGGATTCGGTTTGCTGTTTTTACCAGTCATCCATTTCATTACGGGATTCTGAAATCCACGTAAGTGTTGTTCAACATTTTGATAATAAATTGAGTTATGGTAACTGCCAAGGTTGCCAGCATACACTTTCAAGATGATTCTCTTGGCATTACACACAGCTTGACAGTTGATAGAGTGGTAGCCCTTTCTGTTAATGAAGAGCCAACCCTGTTTCCCATGTGGTGCCTTAATTTCGGGTCTATATTAGAACAACGAACTTTAAAAAATTCGAGTGTGCTAATATCGAACCCTATCAATCGAAAATTTAAAACATCGAACCTACAGAACAGCAAATTTTTTCTTAGGGAAAAAATCTGCTGTTCCAAAACACATACACACAATACAAGCACACCAAACAGCAATCCACACACATACACCTAAACTCTTGCACCTAACCCTACACTAAACTATACATACATCACTAACTATCCACATACCTTAACCCAAACCCTAACCCTAAGGTCCGTCACTATTGCACAGTCACCTCACCCACGCCCTAACCCTAACTCACCTACCCCACCCTAACCCTCACGTCCACACAATCGCACCCTTACCTGCCCCACGCCCTAACCCTAACTCATCTAACCTGCCCTAACCCTCATGTCCACACACTCGCACTCTTACCTGAACCCGACCCGTAACATTCCACCACAGCGCTGAAAAAACCAAAGCAACAGAAACGGACAACCAAATTCTTTCCCTAGGAAAAAATTCGGCTTTCTGTTTCTTCGATATTTTCAGCGTTCGCTGAAAAAGGGTCGATATTAGAACACTCCAAATTTTGAATGTTCGGTGTCCTAATATAGACCCTTAATTTCTACATGAGTGCAATGTATGGCACCCAGTACTTCAGGGTAGTGGTCTACTTGGTAGAACTGTTGCACATTTCTAGCCCTCTCTTCAGAGTCACAGGAAAATATATGTGGTCACTGGCATGTTGGAGTATAGCATCCAGGAATTGGTGGAAAATCCTGGATGCTGATGCCCGTGACACCCCCAGTATATCACCTGTTGGTTTCTGAAAAGTATCTGTAGCTAAAATTCTAGGGGCTACATATAGCTTAGTTTCCAGTTATATGGATTCCCCTCAGTTGGCTCTGGCTCTGAGTTCAGGGTGGGAAGGGTTGCAGAGTTCCTGCAGTGTGTCCATGTCCACCCTGTAGTGTTCTACAATTTCCATATCATGTAGGTTGTGATAAATGAAACATGGCCTGAAAACTCTTCTTCTCCTTGGCATAGACCTATTGGCAGCAGCAGCATCATTGGCTTCAGTCTCTAGAACATACAAATGGATTAAAGCAGCAACAGCCCCTAACATTCTGTCTGTGTAGACTCTCCATGTCTGTACTCCAAAAATTTTGACATCTGCAGGAAAAAACATCATGGAGTCTACATGGATGCATAGCTTGTTGAATAGCTCCTCCATGTTGGATTGGTTGACTAGCATGCATATCAGCTCCTTATGTTGTAATTAGCATCAATAAAACAGAGACAAAGACAGATGCAATCCATTAATAATGTATACCATTATAAAAAGGCAAATGTGTAGCTAGCCAAAGTGATGTGTGTAGAATTGTATATGTTTGGAAGACTGCAATAACCCTTTTTCGTCATGGTATTTCTGTACAGAGGAGTACTAAACTTCAGCAGGTATACTCCGATTTTGTCACCTACATACTGCATATGCTGGAATGTATTTAAGAATAATGTGAAGCAAAGGCTTTTACACTTTTATCAGTATGCATTAGTTAGAAGTGTAATGATGGCATGGGCCTGTTTGTCTAAGTATGTCAGAGGTGTACATGATTGGCAATACATGAAAAGGAATGCTGTGTGATAAATATGCACAACTGTTTCAGGGACAGGTCTTTGGATAGCACTTTTAGCATTTCAAAGATGCCTGGGTGGCATACTTGTAGGTGTCCTAAAAGATAACAGAAGTATAATACACATAAGTATCACATAACTACAAATAACTGTTTCCAGATAAAACAGAAAAGGTAGCCAGTCAGTATTAGCCACTGCAGAAGCATAAAACAGTCTACAAATGTGAATTACTAACAACAGGCAGGATGTAAAACAAGGAGAGTAACAAGAGCAACATATCCTTGTTTGTACCATAACAGTAACTCACCTTTCCCCCCACAAAAAGAACAGTCCATTCGTGTTTGTACCATAACAGTAACTCACCTTTCCCCCCACAAAAAGAACAGTCCATTCATGTTTGTACCATAACAGTAACTTACCCTTTGGACTATCTCGACGTCAAAGGAGTATCTCATCTACAGATGGTAAGGCAAACATTTTTATGTCAGTACTACTGAGAAAATTAAAGAAATATTGTAGTGCATGATGTTGATCTCAGGCCTGTTGTGTCTATTGCTGTACTGTCTGTAATAAATGACAGGACTGTTAGGTTGTTAGCATATCTTGTACTATAATATTATAGGTATTAACGTATTCCTGTGTTTCTTGCTTTTTAAAACAGGTGATCATGAAAGTGGGAGTGTGGGCCTTGTGCCACCTGATGTCAGTGTATCACCAGACCCTGATGATGGTGGCCAAAGTGAAGCACAGTCGGGTGTGCAGAGGTTGAATCTGACATTGAGTTTGACATACAGCCATCCCTTGCATTTCCATGAGACACAGGCAGCAGGCTTATGCCTACCCAGTCCAGTAAGCCCACAGATATTGGACAGGTGGAGGGTGAGGATCAGGGAAGTGTAGCTACTCTGGCTTCATTGCCTGTTGAGTTTGGCTATAGTCAAAGTGTGGGTGAGGTGCTACATAGAAGGATTGATAGGGGTGCTCAGAGTGGGCCTGCTCTCCCTCCTCCATCTGTTGAAGGTGTCAATTCCTGTGCCACTCAACATATGTTTAGGGCTATCATGGAGCCACAGGTATGTTCCCATAGGTATTCCGGATAAATGCTCAGAGTTGTGGATGTGGCACAGTCTGACATTCATGGCTGCCTCCGCCATGTTGAAACTTCACTGGATCAGATGAATGGCACATTGAAATGAGGGGTGTCTGTGATGGACCAAGTGGGCTCTGTCAGGGAACAAGCAGCATCTGTGATGCAGCATCTGCTGTGAGTGGTATGGCATCCTTGTTGACATAGGTCAGCCACATCACCTGCTGTCATCGAAGTGGCTGTGCCCGATCATGATCCCATCGAGCCAACACTTCCTCTGTTCTGTCAATTAGTGTGTTGTCAACACTCAGATGTGGCAGGTAATGGGGTCATGGTCCTGGGCATCCTCCTGAAGGGAGGTTCAGGTAGCAGCACTGCATCTCCTGGTAGAGCCAGTTCTCGTGGTCGGGGACAACAATGTTGAACTGCCACCTCTACTATGGATGGTTCACACCTTTCCAACAGACCAAGACATAGTGCTAGCACAGAGCTTGGTCGTTTTCATGCAGACACTCATACACCAGTTTCACCTGGAGGAGCCCCACAGACTCACACATAACAGTTACTCATTTTGTCTCACTGTACATTTGTTGTTTTATCCCAGTGTCTGCTTCTTCTCCTTTTTACTCACACACACCCACTGACCTTTTATGTCAGTCTTGGCTTCCTGCCCCCCCCCTTCACACACACACACACACATACTCACACCCACACACCCACACACCCACACACACACACATGACACCCTGTGCAAGTGATAATTGTGCCATATACCTGATTTCTGTCTTCTGGCTTCAGTTATAGAAAAACTGTCTGATTCTCACGGTGCATAGGTTTTATGCCTATACATGGTGAGTGGGTGTGATATGTGTCATCACTTAACCAATGCAAGGGCATAATGAGCACACCTATATCTGCCTACACTGACAGCAGTGGTGGTTCCCCCTCTGACTTGTCATCTGCCTGTGACTGTGGTGACCTTGCCATCGGTGTGCCCCTTCCCCTTGCCGATCCTGCTGCAGCTGTTTCCTCAGGAATATGTTGTGTAGCATGGCACATACAATGAAGATTTCTGTACATCTCCATGGAAAGTATTGCAGGGATCCCCCAGATGTATCTAGGCACTTTAACTGTCACTTCAGCAGCCCAAACACATGCTCTATGACATTTCTAGTTTGAGCGCGTGCTTCATTATAGCATTCTTCTGCGGGAGTGTGTGCATTTCTGATGGGTGTAATCAGCCAAGGTTCCAGTACATAGCCTGCATCCCCCAGTAAATGACCATGTGGGTTATCCCCCCTAGCAAACATCTGGTACATTTGGGAGGTGCACCAGATATTTTTGCTGTAGGGTTTACTATCAAAATGTTGAATGACAATATGTTTGAGTCATTTCATCTACTCATATGGTTGAATTTCTGAATGTCATTTTTACAATATGTCAAAAATGGCAAAAATGACATTCGACATTTGAACCAGTTCAACTGTTCCTTTAAAATCACTGTTCAAGTCAATGGCAATTTTACAGGAATCAGTCACTTCCTTTCTTTCAATTTAACGAACTCGGAAGGTTTCGGTTCGCTGTTTTTACCAGTCATCCATTTCATTACGGGATTCTGAAATCCACGTAAGTGTTGTTCAACATTTTGATAATAAATTGAGTCATGGTCACTGCCAGGGTTGTCAGCATACACTTTCAAGATGATTCTCTTGGCATTACACACACCTTGGCAGTTGTTAGAGTGGTAGCCCTTTCTGTTAATGAAGAGCCTACCCTGTTTCCCAGGTGGTGCCTTAATTTCGGGTCTATATTAGAAAACCAAACTTTAAAAATTTCGAGTGTGTTAATATCGAACCCTATCAATCGAAAATTTAAAACATCGAACATACAGAACAGTGAATTTTTTCCTAGGGAAAATTTGCTATTCCAAAACACATACACACAACACAAGCACACCAAACAGCAATCCACACACATACACCTAAACTCTTACACCTAACCCTACACTAAACTATACATACACCATTAACTATCCACTTACCTTAACCCAAACCCTAACCCTAAGGTCCGTCACTTCCACACAGTCACCTCATCCACACCCTAACCCTAACTCACCTACCCCGCCCTAACCCTCACATCCACACAATCGCACACTTACGTGACCAGCGCCCTAACCCTAACTCACCTAACCTGCCCTAACCCTCACGTCCAGACAATCGTGCACTTACCTGAACCCGACCAGTAACTTTACACCACAGCGCTGAAAATACTGAAGCAACAGAAACGGACAACCAAATTCTTTCCCTAGGAAAAAAATTGGTTTCCTGTTTCTTCGATATTTACAGCGTTCACTGAAAATGGGTCGATATTAGAACACTCGAAATTTTGAATGTTCGGTGTTCTAATATAGTCCCTTAATTTCTACATGAGTGCAATTTATGGCACCTAGTACTCCAGGGTAGTGGTCTACTTGGTAGAGCTGTTGCACATTTCTAGCCCTCTCCTCAGAGTCAAAGGAAAATATATGTGGTCACTGGCATGTTGGAGTATAGCATCCAAGAATTGGTGGAAAATCCTGGATGCTGATGCCTCTGACACCCCCAGTATATCCCCTGTTGGTTTCTGAAAAGTATCTGTAGTTAAAATTCTAAGGGCTACACATAGCTTAGTTTCCAGTTATATGGATTCCCCTCAGTTGGCTCTGGCTCTGAGTTCAGGGTGGGAAGGGTTGCAGAGTTCCTGCAGTGTGTCCATGTCCACCCTGTAGTGTTCTACAATTTCCATATCATGTAGGTTGTGATAAATGAAACATGGCCTGAAAACTCTTCTTCTCCTTGGCATAGACCTATTGGCAGCAGCAGAATCATTGGCTTCAGTCTCTAGAACATACAAATGGATTAAAGCAGCAACAGCCCCTAACATTCTGCCTGTGTAGACTCTCCATGTCTGTACTCCAAAAATGTTGACATCTGAAGGAAAAAACATCATGGAGTTTACATGGATGCTTTATAGCTTGTTGAATAGCTCCTCCGTGTTGGATTGGTTGACTAGCATGCAATTCAGCTCCTTATGCTGTAATTAGCATCAATAAAACAGAGACAAAGACAGATGCAATCCATTAGTAATGTATACCATTATAAAAAGGCAAATGTGTATCTAGCCAAAGTGATGTGAGTAGAATTGTATATGTTTGGAAGACTGCAAAAACCCTTTTTCTTTATGGTATTTCTGTAGAGAGGAGTACTAAACTTCAGCAGGTATACTCCCATTTTGTCACCTACATACTGCATATGCTGGAATGTATTTAAGAATAATGTGAAGCAAAGGCTTTTACACTTTTATCAGTATGCATTAGTTAGAAGTGTAATGATGGCATGGGCCTGTTTGTCTAGGTATGTCAGAGGTGTACATGATTGGCAATACATGAAAAGGAATACTGTGTGATAAATATGCACAACTGTTTCAGGGACAGGTCTTTTGATAGCACTTTTAGCATTTCAAAGATGCCTGGGTGGCAT
Source organism: Protopterus annectens (assembly GCF_019279795.1). Lineage (NCBI taxonomy): Eukaryota > Metazoa > Chordata > Ceratodontiformes > Protopteridae > Protopterus > Protopterus annectens. The sequence goes on along the minus strand of NC_056727.1, from coordinate 72,398,205 downwards.
ACTTGTAGGTGTCCTAAAAGACAGCAGAAGTATAATACACATAAGCATCACATAACTACAAATAACTGTTTCCAGATAAAACAGAAAAGGTAGCCAGTCAGTATTAGTCACTGCAGAAGCATAAAACAGTCTACAAATGTGAATTACTAACAACAGGCAGGATGTAAAACAAGGAGAGTAACAAGAGCAACATATCCTTGTTTGTACCATAACAGTAACTCACCTTTCCCCCCACAAAAAGAACAGTCCATTCGTGTTTGTACCATAACAGTAACTTACCCTTTGGGCTATCTCGACGTCAAAGGAGTATCTCATCTACAGATGGTAAGGCAAACATTTTTATGTCAGTACTACTGAGAAAATTAAAGAAATATTGTAGTGTGTGATGTTGATCTCAGGTCTGTTGTGTGTATTGCTGTACTGTCTGTAATAACTGACAGGACTGTTAGGTTGTTAGCATATATTGCACTATATTATTATAGGTATTAATGTATTCCTGTGGTTCTTGCTTTTTAAAACAGGTGATCATGAAAGTGGGAGTATGGGCCTTGTGCCACCTGATGTCAGTGTATCAGCAGACCCTGTTGATGGCAGCCAAAGTGAAGCACAGTCTGGGATGCAGAGGTTGAATCTGACATTGAGGTTGACATACAGCCATCTCTTGCATTTCCCTCAGACACAGCCAGTAGGCTTATGCCTACCCAGTCCAGTAAGCCCACTGATATTGGACAGGTGGAGGGTGAGGATCAGAGATGTGTGGCTTCTCTGACTTCAGTGCCTGCTGAGTCTGGCCATAGTCAAAGTGTGGGTGAGGTGCTTCACAGAAAGATTGAAAGGGGTGCTCAGAGTGGGCCTGCTGTCCCTCCTCCTTCTGTTGAAGGTGTCAGTTCCTGTGCCACTCAACATATGTTTAGGGCCATCATGGAGCCACAGGTATATTCCCATAGGTGGGTCGGATAAATGCTCAGAGTTGTGTATGTGGCACAGTCTGACATCCATGACTGCCTCCGCCATGTTGCCAATTCACTGGATCGGATGAATGGCACATTGGAATGAGAGGTGTCTGTGATGGACCAAGGGGGCTCTGTCATGGAACAAGCAGTGTCTGTGATGCAACATCTGCTGTGAGTGGTATGGCATCCTTGTTGACATAGGTCAGCCACATCACCTGCTGTTATCAAAGTGGCCATGCCCGATCATGATCCCATAGAGCCAACACTTCCACTGTTCTGTCAGTTAGTGTGTTGTCAACACCCAGATGTGGCAGGTAATGGGGTCATGGTCCTGGGCATCCTCCTGAAGGGAGGTTCAAGTAGCAGCACTGCATCTCCTGGTAGAGCCAGTTCTCGTGGTCAGGGACGACAATGATGAACTGCCACCTCTACTATGAATGGTTCACACCTTTCCAACAGACCAAGACATAGTGCTAGCACAGAGCTTGGTCGTTTCCATGCAGACACTCATACACCAGTTTCACCTGGAGGACCCCTACAGACACACACATAACAGTTACTCATTTTGTCTCACTGTCCATTTGTTGTTTTATCCCAGTGTCTGCTTCTTCTCGTTCTTACTCACACACACTCACTGACCTTTTATGTCAGTCTTGGCTTCCTGCCCCCCCCCCCTCACACACACACACACACACACACACACACACACACACACACACACACACACACACACACACACAACACCCTATGCAAGTGATAATTGTGCCATATACCTGTTTTGTATCTTTTGGCTTCAGTTATAGAAAAACTGTGTCTGATTCTCAGGGTGCATAGCTAACTTAGTGCTTAGTGCATTTGTGTTATTGAACCGCTCTTTGTACATTTGACTTATATTGGTCTTGAAAAGTTAGACAGTTGATACCATCAAAATTTTCACAACTGTATAATGAATGCTCTTGTAAGGGTCGTGAAAGAAACTGCAATTTGTACCATTACTTTCTAACTTCTCTCTGTAATGACCCCACACAGTACCCTGTGCATGTGATGATATCTGTGCCATATCCCTGCTTTCTATCTTTTGGATTCATGGATACAAAAACTGTGTCTGATGCTCAAGCTGCATACCTAACTTTTAGTGCTATATCTGCATTTGTGTTATTGAACTGCTCATTGTACCTTTGACTTATATTGGTCTTTGAAAGTTAGAAGTAGATAGCATCAAACTTTCACAACTTGTAAGGGTTGTGAAGTCAGAAATTGCAATCGATATTGTAACAGAAGGGGATACTGCCAACACAGCTATCTGGAATTTTGTAAATAATTATATGTGATTTGTGGATATCAGCATGATTTCTATACAGCTGTCTGTATTAGAACTGTACGTCATGTGTATATCTGGAATTTTGTAAATAATTATACGTGATTTGTGGATAACAGCATGATTTCTATGCAACTGTATTAGAACTGTACGTCATGTGTATATCTGGTCTGTATAGAGATGTGTTTTAAAAAGGTATTTTATAAAGTGCTTGTGCTTAAAATGCAACCACCGTGTGCCCAATTGGAAGACAACAGAACTATACATGCACTATTGTAACTGTTTTAATGTATATATTTTTACAGTGGAAACTGGAATATAGGAGGTTAACTTCAGAAAAATATCTGAAATTAAATTACTTTATAGGCTAGGCTGGAGACATAATGTCTGTAATAGGGAGCTTTCCATATTATCTTTAGGGTGGACTAATTACTAGTCTTGAAACGTGATGAAATGCAATTGTTTTATGACTTCCAGTATCTGCCAAAGATCTGAGGTCTAAGTATTTTCACAGGTAGATGCTAAATACTGCTAGATTCCAGCAATGGGGGGGAGGTTATACCGGGGATAGAGTCAGATGACAAGAAATGTTGTCATTCTGCAAGCTATCCCAGCAGTAATATTTGTGATATTAATTTAAAAAATCTATTAGAGAGACAGGTCAGTCTGTATTCTGTCGTGGACCTGACAAGATCCATTCACCACAGCATCTGCCTTGTTCTAATTAAGTAAGTTAACTAAGGTATAGTAACTCTCTTAGATACAGTCAGGAATATAGTGAAGCTTAGTTTAGATATTTTTCTTTATTTGTTTGTGACGTCCTGCAATGTTGTTTTAAATATCAATGTGGTTTTGAATTCTGATGTCACTGTAAATATATTTAGTATTGTCTTGTTCCTTTATTATTTATTATTAAATATATTTAAAGCTTTTATTCTGGCTGATCTGTCTAGAGATATTTAAGTTTTGAGATTACTTGCATATTTATTTGGTGGCACTATGTGGGCCACTCCTAATTGCCTTGCTCTTGTAAAAACTACCATTTGTATTAATATTAATATTACACAATATGATTGGACACCCTTTGTTAAGGGCCTTAAAGTGGCTCACAAGGGGTTGGCTGGTGGCAGTGATAATTACCTTATAGTCTGGCAAAAGGGGGCATAGCTAGCAAGTCTGTGCCAGCCTTTCCCAGGTGTGTGTGTGTGTGTGTGTGTGTGTGTGTGTGTGTGTGTGTGTGTGTGTGTGTGTGTGTGTGTGTGTGTGTGTGCAAATCAAATCTCAAAGAGTGTTTGCGTCAGCTACTTGGGCAGGGGCATGAAGCACTATTTGGACATAGGGGGTGTTGGAGATCTTGGCTTGGCCACATAGCTGAGATCTCAACTCTATAGCTGTGCCAGTGGGGAGTCTTATTGAAGATCTGGAGAAAGAGGGATAAACTAGCCCTGGACTGACTGTGGTCTCTATGTCCTCTTAAGGGAAATTGCATTTGAGGCAGAGAGCTGCATCTGGAAATGTTGTGTGTGTACTTGACATCCCTCCAGTGAATGTTCTCCAGTGTTGCCAGTAGTGAGGATTGAAGCTCCTTGATTACTGGTCCAGTGGTGGGGCATCATATGTATCATAACTTTCTAACTTCTCTCTTTAATGATTTTCCAGGACAAACATATTGTGAACATCATAACTCATGTCATCATATTCAGCTCTTAGGATTGTATGACAGCACTTCAGTCAAACCTCATCTTAAAAATAATACAGTATAATGTTCTCTTTTGCATGTACCCTGACAGATGCATACTGCAGTTGGAGAGACCACAGGGTTTTCTCAGAAATATAACACAGGCCTACAAACTATGCCATGATATAAGTGAATAGATTAAAAGCCATATCACCGTAATCTATCTTGTATAGGATGAGGTGATGTCTGTGTGGCCTCCAGACCAGTGTCTGACCATGATCTGGTTGAATTACTACATATCCAAACATCTGATATAGCTGATGATTTCAGCAGTGTCTTTTGAGAATATGGTAACAACAGTGTCCCACATGCTGCAGTAAAAGGCTCTCTATAGTGTCAAACAAGAGCACATGCACACTTGACTGCAGTAAGAATAGATTCCCCTACCTAAGTACACAGACTACAGAACACAGTACTTAACACAAGCACCATGGCATAAGTCTGACTTTTTCAAGACTGCAGCTGAGCTTATAGTACATGACACCAGCAGGACATGTGTGAGACAAACTTTTGACAGGCCTGCATAGGTTCATAACCACATCACAAAATGCTTCACAGCATGTAGGGATAGGCCTGCCTCACAGGATCCACCTTCCCCCACCCCACCAGCCCTGGCACCATTGCCCAGCCATTCTGGGAGCCAACCTGTCAGTACAACCCCTGCTGTCCTTGCACTACCTGCTCCGTTCTGCCTAGAGGATGGGCCAATGGCGTTCTTCAGGAGCAGTGGTACGGGGTGGTGAGTTTATCACACACACTGAACTGCCAAGGATTATGCATTGGTTTCTGCAGAGTTTGTGCACACCTATGCTGGATGTAGGGGCTGCTCAGCTTTATTTGCATAGGAGCAGTAGGAAGGGGAGAAGTCCAGCCAGTGCTGGAATGAGGTGACAGTGATGACAGTCCTGTGGTTAAAGACTTGATTCTTGTTGTCAACCAGCTTGACATCCATGAAAACTGAATGTCTCCACTCTCACCCCATCCATGGTGTCCACCAACCTCGTGTGTCCATCACCATCCCAGTGTCTTAACTTCTTTGTCTTGTCTCACTGCAATTGCTTCCTCACCTACCCAAATTACCAGTCCCAGACATACCTACTTCCCTTCCTCAACATTCCTGTCTCTCTCCAAAAAAAAAAAAGGGCACCTGTCCCACCCAAAAAAATGTCCCATGTATATATATATATATATATATATATATATATATATATATATATATATGGGTTCATTTCTCACAAATGTCTTCTTGACACACTTGATTCAGTCCAATTGGCTATACAAAATGATTGTGTTGTGGTCACCTCTCTCTCTCTCTCTGGAGGTGACAGTCCAAATTCAGCTGATATTCTGCATATATTATCAGTTTTTACTGTTGAAGAACTAGAGAGCGATGGTTCTTTTCTACCTCCCTCCTGCACATCACTTTATTGCTTTCCATTTGCTCTTCCCCCTGCTTCCCATTTCACCATTGTCCTATCTTACCCATTTATTTTCTTTACTGCATTATTGCAGAATGGTGTGCATTGTGCACCAATGTGCAGCAACGGCAATACAAACATATTTAAAAGTGTTATATTCAGTTGTATTCAAACCCAGTACCATCTGGCCCCAAAAAGGCATGTATAACTGCATTAACTGCATTAACACATGCCGTCACAGAGTCATTTAAGTAGCAGGTGTATTCAGAGACTCAATATTAACTGTCAGACTCTAGCATCCCCATTTCACCACTGTCCTATCTTCCCTATTTATTTTCTTTAATCCATTATTGCACAATTATGAGCATCTCACACCAATGCACACCAGTGGTTCATAGGTTCATAGGTGTTTACTAGGCTAATGATCACAAGGCCCTTTCCAAATCTCTGATGAGTTCTGATACTCTTAATAAGTGTAAGCATGGGCCTGGGAGATGAACCATTTACAGACTACCTGTTTGCATCAGAGACATAAGTGCCAAACCAGGAATGAATTTCTGGTTTTCCATCCAATTGTCCAAGTTGGATATGAATTGGATTAGGGAGGAACTCTGCATCACATGGATGAGGAACCTGTTCCATAGATGGGGTAGACTCTGTGATACATACCTATCTCTCCAGCAGGTCCTATTTATATCACAGGCAAGGTTTAAGTCTTTAGAATGGCTAATTCTGGTTCTGTTTGTTTTGTGGATGTGCAGGAGGTCCAGCAGAGTGGGGTCTGACAGTTCCCTGTATGCCAGGCATAGATCTCCTCTCAAAAGCCTGTAGGAGACATAATACAGGGATAGGGCCTTGAGGTGGTCTGCATAGGACATATTACTTATGCATTGTATTCTTTTAGTGAGGAACCTCTGTGGACATTCCAGTTGTTGGATATGCTTGGTTAGGTACATACCAAAGTGGGCATTGTACTCAATGATAGGTCTGATGAGTGCTGAATACAGTGGAACAATGACTTCCTTGGACTTAGATGCCATACCTTTGTTTATAAGTTGAGCAACACAGACTTATTTCCTCACCACTGTAGACACGTGATGATCAAAGGCTAGATTACTATCTATGTGGGTCCCTAAGTCCCTGACTACTGGGTCAAATCTAGGGGGTGTGCTGGCAATATGATAGCTACCAGTGATGGATAACTTCCCAAAGGATACTATTATGCATTTCTTCACATCTAGTTTTAGCCCATGATTCTGACACCAGTTCTTTGTCTGTGTCAGCCCCTCCTGGAGAACATTTGTATCAGTGTGAGATTCAATGACAACTCCTAATTTGCAATCATCTACAAATTTACTCAACCAGAGACCACTGACATTGGCCTTGACTTCTGAGAAGTAAATGCCAAAAAGAAGCAGTCCAAGGACTGATCCCTGAGAGACATCACTTGTGACTGGCCTCTTTGTAGAGGTGGACTCCCAATTCTAACTTCCTGGGTCCTGTCAGTGAGCCACTTCACCATCCACTGGGTGACATACGCGTTTGTACCTAACCTGTTGAGTTTGTCAACAATGCCCAAGTGGGGTATTGTGTCAAATGCCTTGGACAAGTCAAGGTAGGCAGTGTAAATGATTTTTCCCTCATCCATTGCTTTAGTGACCTTCTCAGAGAAGTTCCCCAGTTTGAGTAGGCATGATCTGACCTTTACAAAACCAAACTGGGTTGGGTCCTGTGTCTGGATGTTTACTATATCTCTGTTGATCATCTCCATAATAATGCTTTCCATGGTTTTACATATAAGACTAGAGAAATGTATGGGTCTGTTGTTTCCAGGGTCTGTAGATGGCCCACCTTTGTGCAGAAGGATGACTGTGGCCTTTCTCCATTTATGAGGCACTAAGCCTGTTTGGAGGCTACAGTTAAATAGCAATTCCAGAGGCCCTAATAGGTCATGTTTCATGCTATTTTAGAAGAAATCATGGGATATTGTCTGACCCCATCGATGCAGTGTTCTTGGTCTTAGAGGGAGCATTAAGGACCTGTTCCCTAATAACAGTAGGGTGAGTTATATTTGATGATATTTCCTGAGGGAAGGTTGAGGGGGAGAGGTGAGTAAAGTTGGAGCTGAATTTATCAGCCAGGAGGTTTGTCATATCTTCTGGCTCAGTATAGGTGGTTCCATTTACAATGAGCTCTGCACACAACTGTGTATTGCCTTTGAGGTTGCAGAATAAAGAATATTTTCTGGTTGTCCTTTGCCTGGGAGGCCAAACTTACCTCAAAGTTGGCCTTGCTAGACTTTAGTGTCTATGGTCCTTGGTAATGCAAAAGTTGTTAATAGTATTAGATACAGCTGTATTCCAACCCAGTACCATCTGGTCACAAAATGGAATATATCACTCCATTAACACCTGCTGCCAGACAATCAGTTATGTAGCAGGTGTATTCCACAGACTAAATACTAACTGTCAGACTTTAGCAATGTGCTTGTGTTTGCACAGTGCTTAGCAATGTACAAGCATATGTCTCTCACGAGCATGTACACTTTGCTAACCATTGCACAAACCCACTGCTTCTCACACTATGGAAATGTATGTGTTATGCTGTGTTTTTGTTGTTTACTGTCCACTTCCTTTATATGATATGAAAGTACATATAGAAACATTAAAAACTGAGGGCTCTAACTGTATGTCATAAATTTAAAATACATCCATGCGTTGGCTCCCCCATCCACTATAACCCTAGAGTCTCAGAACTTTTCCCACACATATATTAACTATGCTACAGAATGTTATATCAAATGTGTGCTATGCAATGCACATCAATCTGATAACATGCAGAACTACAACTACTGACCCATATGCCTAAAAGCCTTATCTGCATGGATCCTGGGTGATTTTAACCTGGACTGGCTCTCCTGCTCCTCTAATTGCCCAACATACTTTATAAAACTATACAACTTCACCAAAGCTATCAGCTGTCCCACTTGCACTGACAAACATTCCAAAAAACAGTCACTACTTTACTGGATATTAACTAATAAACCAAACCTAGGGTACCAAGCTGGCTGTCTACCAGTCACACTAAGTGACCATACTCCTACATTTCTAGTAAGAAAATGAAATCAAACGCAAATTTACATACCATTAAAATACACCCATAGTAAGAAAAACTTCTCCCCTGATATATTTAATCTACTTTTTCAGTGTTGTGACTGGTCTTGTCTTTCGTCTTTTCCCGGTTAGGGGTCGCCACAGAGGAACTCTGGTCCGCTAATGATTGGTAGTGGATTTTTTATGTACCGGGTTACCAGCCCTGACGCACAACCTTCAATGAAGGCATGCCCCATTCATGTATGCCTCCACACAGAAGATGCTCTAGCTGAGAATCGAACAGGACAATGTTTTGCTATGAGGCGACAACGGTACCGCAGCACCACCACCGCAGTCAGCAAAAACTGTCTTTCGGCTTTTCCTGGTTAGGGGTTGCCACAGCGGAACTCCGGTCCGCTAATGATTGGCAGTAGATTTTTTACGTGCTGGCTTGCTGGGCCTAATGCACAACCTTCAACGAAGGAACACCCATTCATGCATGTCGACACACAGAAGACGCTCTAACTGAGAATCAAAAGTGCAATGTCTAACTGTGAGACGACAACGTGTTGCGACTGGTATCTTCTAAAAAACCTATACGAGAACTTGTAGTAGAATACTTCAGTAATGACTTCCTCGATATCTGAAATAATCTTGATCCCACCAGGAACATATGCCCCAAAGCCAGAGAATTACCATAGCTATCTAATGACACTAAACTACTAATTAAACAAAGGGATAGAGCCTGGGCACTATATCATACCACTAAAAGCAAAACTGACTTCTCCATATATCAGCAATTAAGGAACCAAGCTAAGAAAAAAAATCACCAATGATAAAATCCATTATTTTCAAACCTCACAAAAAAAGCATATGAGCAACCTACAGAAGGCCTGGCAAAATATTAACTATGTACTTAACCCTGGAAAAACCTCCACCCCTGCTCCTTCCACATCCAATACACCTGAGCCCCTGGCCTCACAGTTAAACTCTCACTTTATTAACTCTATCACCTCCTTCCTATACAACAAACAAAACCTACCACGCACAGTCCTCCCTACCACTGAGAACTCAAGCTCTTTCAACTTTAAACCCATTTAAATTAGATATAAAAAACTGCTAAGCAAACCAAAACCCTGATGTCTTGCTGCATACCAACTACCCAATGAAATCCAAAAAGTAGTTGCTCCTTCCATCACCTACCCTATATCCATCCTAACCAATCAATCTATCTTGGAACAGTATATGCCTCACCTGTGGAAAATTTCTCACATCCTTTCCCTTCACAAGGGTGGCTCTTCTACAGATATCTCAAATTACTGGCCAATTGCAATCCTCTCTCCCCTAGCTAAAATCCTAGAAAAATGTATCCACCAACAGCTCCTTAATCATCTCACCAACAACCTTTTATCCAGTTCACAGCATGGCTTCAGACCTAAACATAGTACAAACACTGCACTAATAACATTTACCAATATAATTTGACACCTCAAAAATGAAGGACAACTACTCTCAACAATTTTCCTGGATATGTCAAAAGCCTTTGAGACCATGTCCCAGTAACTGCTGCTCAAAAAATTTGCAACCTACAATCTCAGTTCATCATTCCTAACATGGTTTCACAGCTATCCATCTAACCGTCAAGAGGCCACAAAATGGGAGAAGAAAATCTCTCCACTACTACCAGTATCCACTTGTGTACCCCAGGGATCCATACTTGGTTCCCTCCTCTTTATCATATTTACCAACATCCTAAATTCCACCACCCAACTTGCAACAATAATCCAATACTCAGATGACTCCTCTCTTATCTGCTAAGCCCCTTCCCCCAAGAACTTCAGTACAAAATATAAAAATCTTTCCAAGACATTGAAAATGCCTTTTCAACCATCAACTCGCTCTAAACCCAAATAAGACTAAGTTAATGATCTTCACAAACAGATCTTGAAAGCTCAGCTCTATACCTCTCTCTATCTACTGCTCAAATGGCATAAAAATTAAACCAACAAATCAGATTAAACTCCGAGGAGTTACTAAAGATGAAAAACTAAAATTTGATAAACAATTGTGATCTATATTCCACCTGGAAATACACCTGCTAGCCCTGAAGACTTCTTATCCTGGTGTTCTTCCACATACTCACAAGAAACCCTTATTCTGGGGGACTTCAACCTAGATTGGTTCACCTGTATATTAGAACCACCAAGTAATCTAATAAATCTCCATGGCTACCAGCAGCTAGTCCATATTCCAACTAGATGTGATAAAAAATCTAAAAGGGAATCCATCCTTGACTGGGTCCTAACTAACAACCCCACATTGTACCCTCATACAGGCAGTCTCCCAGACACCTTAAGTGACCACAACATAATATACTTTATACGTAGTAGAACAAACATATGCAAAACCACTAACTATATATCCACTAGAAACACAAAAAACTTCTCTCCTGAGGTCCTCAACACTTTACTCTGTAACTGTGACTGGACCCCCCCCTAAAAACCCTCCCACTTGACCAGGCTGTAGCATATTTCAGCAAATCATTTCTACAACACCTAGACACTGTCGCTCCATTGCGCAAAATCAAGGTTAGAACCTCTACAAACCCCTGGCTCAGTAAAGAACCCTAACAAATCCTTAAGTCCAGAGACACTGCCTGGCTTTACTATCAAAAAAACAAAAAAACACAAAGCCTAACTAAGTACCAAGAACTGCGCAACCGTGCAAAAAAATGTATTAGGCTGGACAAAAAAATCCTACTACACAACATTACAAACTAAATACCAACACAACCCGCAAAAATTTTGGAAAAATGTAAACCAGCTACTAAAATCCACCCAAAAGGCTACCTCCAAACCAACCACCCCTGACACTAAAGTTCCCATCGAAACACAATTCAACTCCCACTTTGTGAACTCAATTCTATCCTTAGTATCACAGGACAGTTCCTTCCTCACTATCCCCCAACACAAATAACACTAATACAAGCTTTACCCTCAAAACAGTTTCCACCTCTTCAATCAAAAGCATGCTCTCCAAACTAAAAACTCATCAACAGCAGCCGACCTACTCCCCAGCTATTTCTTGAAACTCACAGCAGATGCTATTGCTATCCCAGTCTCCACTCTCATAAACAGATCAATTGTTGAAAACTATGTGCCCAAACTCTGGAAAATATCCTATGTTACACCCATACATAAAGGCGGGACCTCCACTGAACTTAATAACTACAGACCCATTACTTTACTCTCCCCCCTGGCCAAAATTTCAGACCTGCCCATAGTACCACTACAGCCCTCCTCTGCTTCACAGACACAGTAAACCATCTCAAAAATGAAGGCCTACAAGTGTCAGCTCTTTTTTTTGGATATGTCCAAAGCATTTGACACAGTCTCACACTAAATCCTGCTAAACAAACTAAACCAATATCATCTATCAAATTCCACTCTTACCTGGTTTCAAAGCTACTTAAGTGACAGGTACCAAGCTGTGAAATGGGAAAATTCTCTTTCTCCTCAGCTGCCCATAACTATAGGAGTCCCACAGGGTTCTATCTTAGGACCACTACTATTCACAGTCTTCACAAATGACCTCCATACCTCCACACAGCATGCATCTATAATTAAGTATGCAGATGACTCTACCTTAATCTGTGCTGCACAAAACATTCCCACCCTCCTGCAAACAAATCAACTAGCATTCTCTGACGTTGAAAACTACCTTACCAAAGCCCAACTTATCCTCAATCCAAAGAAAACTCAGCTTATGATTATAACCAGTTCTAACAAAAACACTAACAGTCAATTCACTATCTACTCCACTAATGCTACTCCAATTGCTCCAGTAGCACAGGCTAAGCTATTGGGAATAACCATAGATTCCCACCTAAAATTTGATAGTCATCTCAACTTAACTATTAAAAAAGTACATGCCAAACTGGGGTCGCTCTACCATATCAAACCATTTCTTACCAACAACACAAGATCAGCCATTGCTCGCTCCCAACTTCTATCCACCCTACTCTATGCATCTCCCATTCTGACTAATCTCAACAAAACTGAACTAAGCAGAATGGAAGCCTGCTATAACAGAATTGCCTGCTTTGCTGCAAATTGCTCATGTAGAACTCATCACTGTACTACTTTGAGACAGCTCCACTGGCTTAAACTGCCCAACCTCCTAATCTACAATCAGCTCTGCCTCTGTCATTCTATCTATTACCTCCCCAATAAGTGTCCTGCCCTCAAAAACCTAGTACAACATTACTCAGCCAAAAGGTCTCTTAGATCATCAAGCAAACCGCTACTAGAAGTCACCAACAGCTACAATACCTTTGGAGATGCACTATATAGTAGTTCAGTGGCTAAAAAATGGAACTCTGTCCCTACAAGCATTCAAAACACATCATCCAAAGCCTCCTTTAAAGACCTCATCAGGCAACATCTCAAGGAAAGTTGGCAGTGCCATGATTGCTCCCCAGGCTAGTGAAAGTGGATAACACATACATCCAAAATCTAGAGCACTTGATAATATTTTTCAATCTTACTCACAAACACTGGCTAATCTACAATGTATGTGCTATACCTGCGTACTATATATGTATTCTACCTGTGTTCCAAATTTCAGCTGTACACCACAAATCTATTAATTACCTTTATTTTTAAAATTAATATTTTTTTATTTGTTCTCTCCACTGTAACTGTTTATGTGCCACAAACCACTGTAAAAACATGTCTCCTGTAATTTGTGTGTATACTGATCATGTCTAAAAACTAAATGTGTCTGTAATTTTTCTGTGTGGAGCTTTTCTCCCCGGGCCTCTGCTGAAAAAGAGCCTTTTTGGCTCAGTCAGACACCCCCGGTTAACAAATGTAAAATAAATAAATATCTACCTAACAATCAAAAAAGTGCACTCCAAGCTAGGCACTCTCTACAGGGCCAAACCTTACCTCTCTAACCAAGCCAGACTAGCCACAGCAAGACCCCACTTACTATCTATCATCCTCTATTGCTCACATGTTTTCACCAAGCTATACAAGGCTGACCTTTATAATCCAGAATCCTGCTATAACAAAATAAGTTTGCAGGCAATCATCACCACAAAACTCATCATTGCTCTACTCATCACCAACTCATCTGGCTGGAGCTTCCCAACCAGTTAACCCTAAACCAATTTACTTTTGCCCACAAAATCATACACAACCCCAGCAACTGCCCTGCACTATCAAGCCTGGTCCAACTGAACTTAAACTGCATGCCCCTTAGATCTCCCAACAGACTTATGCTAAAAGTTACCCAGTTGCACAATTATCATGGTGACTCGCTCTATTCCAATAAAATAGCCAATGTCTGGAATGCTCTTCCTCTGCATATTCAAAACAATCCTGATTTTTCCTATTTAAAAAATAGCCTAAAAGAATATCTCAGTAGTAACTGGCTCTGCCTCTATATTTCACCTGGTTAATTCCTTTCCTACATTCCGTCACATCTCCCTTTCTCTAGTACATCTGTTCTTCACCTAGTGCCTATATCCCATATCTAGGTCTGACTTGTTTTACTTTTCTGTTAGAGTTTATGTTCTTCTACTTGCTCTGTAATATGTTCTACTACTTGTTTGTTTACAACTATTTAGTTTCTTTAGTCACTTTGTTAACTACAGTATTGTTAATTGCAACTTTATTAATACTAATTTTATAACTTCTTGTTTTATATTAAATTGTTAATGTAGTGGAGCTTTTCTCCCGTGATCTCCACTGAAAATGGGCTTCTTGCCCAGTTGGACACTACCCATTTAACAAATGTAAACATATAAATAAATAAATACTAGAGGAATCAGCATGGGCCATATCCACAAGGAAAGAGTTGACCTTCAACACACTTTACCCTACCCATTTTGAGTTTGGCAAGGGTAGATCTTGCTTATTGAACTTTGTTGACTGCATGCATACTGACCCCAAAGACCTGCATGGGGTATAACAGGATATGCCACCTACATTGAGTTATCCAAACTCTTTGACACTACACACCATTCATGTCTCATAGTGAAGACGTCCCATCTGGGAATTAGGTCATGCAGTAATAGATGGAGAGCCAAATGGTTCAACAACAGAAGACACTCTCAAAGTTGGGAATTACACTTCAATGACTATCCCACTCACCAGTGGAATACCTCCGGGATCTATGCTGGGCCCTCAAATGTTTGGGAACTACTTCCCTGTCCTTACAGTAGATTGCCTGTGGTTTCCTAAGTTTGCAGATTATTGTTAACCAGACACATTCATATAGAGTCCCTCAACGATGGTAACATATTGCAGTAGGGGCTAACACAGACTAATGATTGGTGACAAACTCATGGACTGAACTTTAAGCATACAATGACATTTTGTCACCTTTGTCAATGAAGTATCCCTGCTAATTATGATATACATAGCACCCCCAAGCCCAAAAACAATGTTTATTTATTTATTTTACATTTGTTGACCGGGAGAGTCTGACTACATACATGTCCATTTTCAGTGGAAGCCCGGGAAAAAAAGCTCATCAAATCAATTTCAAGCAATTATAAGGAGTATAACACCATCAATCATATTTACATAGACAGTACATAAGCATGAAATTAAATTGGATGCGTAGAATAATAAAACATCTTTTATGATTTTTTACAGTTAGAATGAGCCATTACATACATAAGAATAAGAGAATAAGATACAAATGTGAGAGTTCCATCTTGAAAGTTGCATCTTTTACAATTTTATACAGTTAGATCGTGTACAAATTTGACATAGGTTGATAGTAGTAAGTAAAACAACAGAGTTGAGTGGTAAATAAATAGAATAAGTATAAAAACAAGTGCAGAGATGGAGAAAGAAAAGAAAATTATGAAAACTTTGCATAGCAGTGTTTTAGTCCCCTATATGTATAAATACTAACTGAGCGGCCAGGTGTAGAGGTGACACTGTGAGGAAGCTGGAAATTAAAAAGCTGCAGTTCCTCTTAGTGGTATAGTTCTGAAACAGAGAGCAGGAGATTAGTGAAGAAGATGGATATGGTGTGGAAGATTAGCCTGGGGCTGAACATAAACACATCTATGTGAGTTTTATGTGTTCTTTGAGTAGTCTTTTAAATGTAACCTTTGATTCTGTTGATGTAATAGGAGAGGGTAGGAAGTTCCAAGTTTTAACTATATAGTTAAGGAAGAGGAAGTCCCCTGGTGTGTTTTTTGCTCTTGATGACCTTGATTAGCTTTTCATCACTAGAGCATAGTTGTGTACGGTGAGTTTGTAGTTTTAGTAGGTTGGCTAATGCTGGAGGGTTATCTGGAAGTAGTAGTAGTTTGTGTGCAAAGGAAAGTTGATGTGTTGTGAGACTTAGTTACTTTTGTTGATAGCAATCTACACTTTCATCACTATGTGCCTTTGGTGTTGACACACACAATCCGCATTGCACACATCATAGATATAGACATCATATCCAAGATTAGAGTAGTCATACCTCTGCTGTACTCTGTCCTTATCACACAAGTAATAGAGTACACTGTTCACATCTCTTTGTACTTCACCAGACATATGCAACAATTGAAAAGAATTCAGGGTTCTGCCTGGTAGACTCCCAGGCTTCCAAACATAACATAGATGGAAAGACTTACATACCTGTCACTGTACTTAGTATTATAGAGGCTACTGAGAGGTGACCTATGGCTGCCTTGCAGAGCAATCTCAGACCTTGGTTTTCTGTAAATGTTGGGCATCTGCAATTCAAATGAGACAACAATAATTTGCGCCAGGGGTCTCAGCCTAGCCTGTGACATAAAACATGCTGGGGAGACAGATATATCCCACAGCAATTCACAGTCCTCAGTAATAGGTTTCCACTGCATATGAACCAGTGCTTCTCAATGATCTATTCAAGCTCAATCTTGACTACTGATTGGGTGATTTTAAAGTTAACTCTGACCTGGTAGCTATATTCCTCATGGACAAGGCCAGTTGGTGCTGCACACAAACATGCTCTGCTAAAAACAACTATCTAATTATGCTTAATAATGGTACTTGAGTTTTAAGCTTGGCTTCTAAAGACCCTAGTGTTGTTAGGCTAGTAGCCTCATATGAACCTATGAAGCTATGTGCCTATGCAGGCTTCACAACCTGTTGTCAACCACATGGAATGCTGATGCCATCTACTATAAGTTCACCTGCAGTCTTGTATAAATCAGACTTGAGCTGTGGTTCCTGCATTAAGTATTGTGTTCTATAGTCTGCGTACTTAGGTAGAGGTTCTGTTCTCATTGCAGTTGACTGTGTGTATGTGTGTGCATGTGTGTGCGTGTGTGTGTGTGTGTGTGTGTGTGTGTGTGTGTGTGTGTGTGTGTGTGTGTGTGTGTGTGTGCGTGCGTGTGTGCATATGCGTGTGTGTGTGTGTAAAGACAGCATAGCAGACGTGTGTATCCTAGAGTTACTTCTCCATTAACATTGATTGTCAGTATTGTGATACTTGCTGAAACCCTCCCAACCTCTTATCTCTTACATGGCCTGCTGATATCATCTGCTATAAGTTTAACTGCACTCCTTTGTAAATCGACTTGAGCTGCGGCAGTTATGTTAAGTGCTGTGTTCTGCAGTCTGTGTACCTAAATAGGAGTTCTGTTCTCAATGCAGTTGATTGTGTATGTGTGTGTCTAAACAGTAGAGCAGATGTGTGTATTCTCCAATTACTTCTCCAATTACATAGATTGCCAGTATTTTGATACTTGCTCAAGGTTACACATCTATTTCATATAGGCCTCCCAATCCCAACCTCTTGTCTCCCACATGCCCTGCTGATATCATCTACTATTAGTTCACTTGTACCATTGCATAAATCAGACTTGTGCTGTGGTACTTGTGTAATGTACTGTGTTCTGCAGTCTGTGTACTTAGATAGGTAGGGGTTCTGTTCTCATATTTTCACTGCAGTCAACTGTGTGTGTTGTTTGTGTGTGTGTGTGTGTGTGTGTGTGTGTGTGTGTGTGTGTGTGTGTGTGATCTGTTGCTTGACGTTACAGAAACCATTTTAAACTAGCAAGTGGGGCACTGTTATCTTCTCCTCAACAGTCACTGGTGATTTTATCATTTATAAAGTGTTGTGTGACACATTCCAAGTCAAACTCGATCTGTGGTGCTTGTGTAAAGTAGTGTGTTCTGTAGTCTGTGTACATAGATAGGTAGGGGTTCTATTCTCAATCCAGTCAACTGTGTGTGTGTGTGTGTGTGTGTGTGTGTGTGTGTGTGTGTGTGTGTGTGTGTGAGTGTGTGTGTGTGCATGTGTGTGTGTGAGCTGTTGCTTAACATTACAGAGAGCATTTTGCACCAGCATGTGGGACACTGTCATCTTCTCCTCAAGAGACAATGCTGATGTCATCAGTTATATCACATTTTTGTATATGCATTACTCCCACCAGGGCAGAGTCAGGCAGAAGTCACTTTATCCTATACAATAAAGCTTACAGTGACATGGCTTTCAATCTATCTACATATATCATGACATGGTGTGTAGGCCCTGAGTTGTTTTGCTGAGAAAGTCCTGTGGTCTCTCCAGCTGCAACATGTGTCTTGTGAAGTACATGTAAGAAAGAGCATTATACTCTGTTAGTGCTATTATGAGGTTTGACTACAGTGCTTTTCATGCAATCCTAAGATCTGAATATGATGCTGTGACTTAGGATGTGCACAATATAGGCTTTTAATAGCAGTGTGGACAGTTGATGGTCAAAGTTTAGACTGCTATCTAAATGTGTTCTCAGTGCTTGCATCACTGGGTTTCTGCATAGCAGGACTGTTGTCAATGCTGTGATTAACATGGAATCCACTTTTCAGTTGGAAAACATTACATACATACATTTCTGCATTTATTTGTAGATCATGTGCCTTTGTCACCAATCAGCTGTGTGTGTTAGCTCCTCCTGTACTATGTTATCATCATTTTTGGACACAATGATTTGCACACAATATGCAAGAATCAGCAAACTTGGTAAGGCAAAGGCCATATACGTTAGCCTGAACTGTTAAGAAATACAACTCAGACAGTGAAGGGACAAGCACAGATCCCTGGGGTTTGCCAATGGTGACAGCTCTACTGGTACAGCTTGATTTATTATCTTTCACATGATGTGTTCTGTCAGTAAGCTAATTGTTTGCCATCAAGTGATGTAAGGTTTAATCCCCAGCTTGGGGTTTTCCTCAATGATACCTGAGTGTGTGATTGTATCAAAGCCCTAGGCCAGATCACAATAGGCAGTATGCACTGGTTTACCTTCATCTGAGGCTATTACATGGAATCAATGTACTGTGACAACATCACAGATCACCATATGGTGTGACCCAGCACATACACCTTAATGATATGATTGAATACACAGTTCAACACATACTCTGCACAGCCTAAGTTCCCATACAAGGGTGTACATCAACATGCATCCATCTTTGATGGGAGGACAACACCTGATGCATGCATGTGTAGAGATATCCTGACTTTCCTTAACTGTGAGGTAGAACAACATGTCATCATGAACCTTCTCTACATGTACACTAGTAATATCCCACGTGTGTGCAACAGATCTTTGTGAGTTGTTACTGCTACATCAGGTGCATTATATCTGATAGATATCCTCAAAGAGTTCATCAAGGGCATGCATGTCAATAACAGTATGATCATGTGGAACTTAAACAGTTTAAGGCATTTGACAAAATTCCACACTGAGGTATTCAATCAATACTGTCATATGTGGCCATAAACAGTTATATCATCAAATGGAGAGACCAGTGTATGACATACATGGCATGTCACTATGCTGAAATATGTGATGTGACATACATTTCAGGTCCAGTGATGCAGTTCCTACATCAGTGGTGTGTGCTCTTTATTTCAGTGATGGACATATGACATACACATGCTGTGTCCAAACAGCTGCCTGAAGGAATACATCTTGTGTGCAATCATTGATTCTAGCTGTGATATTAGTATAATACAGACAACATCAACACATACCACAGATAGCTGACACAGTCATGACAAAACCTCCATTGACGAGACACATTGAGCGATTTGTTCAATTATGAACAAACATACCACCCAAGTATAAAGTGGACATCAACCCTATAATCAAACCTATAAATACGTGACCTGTGTCCTGGGGTAGAGGGTAAGTGGGATATCCACCAGCATGTGGTCAGGGTGCTGACTATTCCCTTGAATATAACACAAGTACTGGGTATGTGAAGAACATGTACATCAGAGGCCATAATAACGTCATGATTCCCAGACTTCAGCACACCAATAACTGTGTACAATGAACCCTTCTTCTTGTACCTCCCTACACAACTTCCAGTGATGTGTAAATGAAGTGTACCACATTTGTCACAATGTGCTGTCACACACCTTATTGGCCATACCTAGATATTCTTGTTAGGGAATATACATGACTTTCTGATGGTGCAGAACAACAATAGGTTCATAGGTGTTTATTACTCTAATGACCACATGGGCACTTTTTAAGCCTAGTCATGTATCCCAAATCTCTTGTAAGTATAAGCAGAGGCTTGGGAGATGAAACCTTTACAAGCAGGAGCATGAGAGATGAACCATTTACATGCTGCCTGTGTCCATTAGAGACATAAGTGCCAAACCAAGGATGCATTTCTTGTTCCCCATCCAACTGTCCATGCTACACCTGAATTGGGTTAGGTTGGAATTCTGCTTCACATAGATGGGAAACATGTTCCGGAGAAGAGATAGTCTCTGGATTACATACCTGTCTCACCAGCAGGTCCTATTTATATCACAGGTAAGGTTTAAGTCTTTAGAATGGGTCATTCCAGTCCTGTTTGCTTAGAAGATATGCAGGAGGTCCTTCAGAGTGGTGTCTGACAATGCCCTGTATGACAGGCATAGATTTCCCCTCAACAGCCTGTAAGAGAAAGAATACAGAAATAGGGTCTTGAGGCAGTCTGCATAGGATATTTTATTTATTAATTGTATTTTTTTTCCTCTGTGGACATTTCATTTGTTAGATATGCCTGGTTAGGTACATCACAAAAAGGGCATTATACTCAATGATAGGTCTGATGAATGCTGAATACAGTGGAACAATGACTTCCTTGGACCTAGATGCCATACCTTTGTTTATAAGTTGCACAACTTATAAACAAGAATTATTTCCCAATAGGTAGGAACACCTTAACTAAAGGAATAATTATTCCTAACATACATGATTTGAAGATGTTTAGCAGGCATGTAGTTGTTTATCAGAATGGTAAGTAAGATGGAGATGAATTACCCAGCACCTTTTCAAATGTAGATGACAAAATGGACAGCCCAGTGGCACATAGCCAAAGAGTCCATTTGTGCCAACAGTAACCTGAGTGCTGGAACAGACTTGAGCCATTGGTAGGACTGACTGGGAGGAATAGGATGAAGTGTCAGATGGTCAGCTATATACCAGAGAAAGTATCTGCTGAATTCTGAGACTTGTGTGACCTCTCACAGGTCAGTCACTTGGATTACAAGTGTCTGCAGCACTGGCACCTCTGATGCTATTCAATGAACCACTCCTTCATGTAGGGTGTTTGATCAGCAACCATAAAGATGATGCTCCTGACTTTTTGTATACATCTCCAAGAGACCTCTTTCAACATCCCAAGGGGTGGGGTGGGGCTTACCCAGTAAAGGGTCACACCAGACTTACCAGGAGGAAACAGCTTGGAGATCCCAGAGTTAGGCAGATGTGGTAGCCAGAATGCAAACTGAAGACAGCAGCTTAGGACAAAGAAAAAAAATGTAGGCAGCAGCAGATAAGTAGCCATAAAGCAAAGTTTGAGCTTCAGTAGATGTTTATGACAATGTTAACCTAGGTAGACTGTAGAGTGAGAGGCATACCTCTCAAATGTCCCAGATTGTGCAGAACATCCCTGATTTTTGTCCCATAGTTTTGTCCAGTCTCTTATTTAATTTTTATTTTTTTTTTAGTAAATTACTGAGGATCACAGACTCTGAGGATCACAGACTACATCTGCTGTGGTGGTGCAGCGGTAGCATTGTTGCCTCACAGCAAGAGGTTCTCCCATTCGATTCTTGGCTTGGGTTGGCAGTGCCTTCTGTGTGGAGTCTGCATGTCCTCCCCATGGTCGAGTGGGCACTCAAAAGACATGGGTTGAATGGGCGTTGCATGGGCGTGCCTTTGTTGAAGGTTGGGCGTCAGGCTGGCAACTCAACACCATAAAAAACAACTGCCAATCATTAGCGGACTGGAGTTCTGCTATGGCGACCCCTAACTGGGAAAAGCCGAAAGTCAAACAACAAACTGAGGATCACAGACTGTGAACAATGGCAGACATTTCACACTTCAAGTTTCTCAGAAAATGTATATTGCTGGTAAAACTTGTTTTTCTTTTAACTTTTTTTTAAGTGAATTAGTGTAATATTTAAAAAGTATCACTAATTTTGGTACTATGTTCATACATTTATTTTGACTTTGCCCTTGATTCTTGAGAAAAGAAGTTGAGAACTATGGTGAGAGGAGTTACAATTTAACAAATAAAGTGGGGTAATTCCTATAGATGTGAATACCATGCTCATAGGGGGGGATGTTTTAAAATGGATACGGATTTGTTCAGCTATTTCTACAAATTTCTGAAGCAAAAATTGACTGTTCAGTTTTAATCTGCCAGGTTACATTAGATAGTGCATTCCTGACCAAAGTTATTATTGACTGTTTCTGTTATTGATTTGACTTAACATTTAATAACTGCCTTTGCTGTCTGTGGCTGTGGCTTGGCACCTGGTCTTTTAGAAATTTAAAGAGTTCAGTTTTTGAAGACTGATGCCGCAGTTTGCATCTGCAGGACATCTGCACCTTAATTTTTAGTGTGATCCTGGAAGAGGTCCTCAATCTGATTCAGAGCTACCTCTCATAGACCAAATTGTCACAAACAGTCTGAGAGGTAAAGCGAAATATCCTACTACCGACAACAATGGATGAGTGCAGTCCAGGCAACTAAGTATAAGGCTGAATGTATTGTCATCAAAAATACTGCCTTGACAGGAAAAATCAGTTATGTGTTTTATGGATCTGCCCAAGTAGTGTCAGTTGTAGATGACAAAATCTTGCCATGCATGCTGTCTGTGACAAAGAATTTAACTGCTCTGGTTGTCAGCATAATTAAGCTCCACTATTGCAAACAACTGTGTGGTGGCATATAAAAATGTATTATTTTATTTTATTCTATATAGTAATGCTTCATTAATCAGTAATCCAGATGAGAACATTTCCACAGGAATTATGAAACAGAGTATTGTTCATAAGATAAGCAAATTTAGAAAAGAAGGCAAAAAACAGTTAGCTAAGGATACCCCTATTAATAGATACAGGAATCAGACAACAAAGCAACCTCTCCAAATTCAAAAATAGCCATGGTGGTGCAGTAGTTAGCATTGACGCCTCACAGCAAAAGGTTTTCTGGTTCGATTCTCAGCTGGAGCACATTCTGTGTGGCGTCTGCATGTCTTCCCCGTGGTTAAGTGACATTGAAAGACATGCAGGTAGGTGCGTGTGTGAATGGGTGTGCCTTCTTTGAAGGTTAGGTGTTGGGCTGGCACCTCGGCACTGTAAAAATCCACTGCCAATAATTAGTAGACCAGAGTTCTGCTGTGGCAACCCCTAACTGGGAAAAGCTGAAAGACATTAGTTTTTGCTAAAGCAACATTTTAAAATCACTTGGCTCTGCTCTTGCATCTATCCAGGCCAGATAACCACAGCCTTTACTCACCTACATTACCGATACATACCTCAACAAAGTCAATTTTCAGTATAAATCTCATGCTGTCTTCTATACCTTTGTCCTTAATACCAATTCTACTGTGTCTACTCACCCCATGACAATTTTATCCTCCCACCAAGCAGAATTGAAATTCATACTCAATACCTTCTACATCTAGTTCATTTTCTCTTCAAATTCCTTAGCATCTGTATCAACTAACAAATACACATACTACTCACATAATCCTCACCTTTTCACTGCTTTCTGTTCATAACTTCTTCTCTCTCATATTTCTCCTACCCATAAATGTAAAATTGCAAACTACATTTTAAACCTCACTGTGTATGCCAATTTGTTATGTACTAATATGTGATGACCCTTTATTTTTCTGATGGTAAATTTCACTAGTATAGCTGCTTTTAGGTTATTGTATGTCCATATTGTAACTTTAAGCTTTATATTTTTTCTATTGTATAAAACTGCCTATTTTGTAACTGATGGCTCTGATGAGGGTCAAATAAAGTGGGATGATGACCTCATTGAACCTGGATGTCTTGCCCTTACTTATAAGTTGAGCAATGTAGAAAGAATTTCCTATTACCATGCACACATGTTGATCAGAAGCCAGTTACTAGCATCTGCAAGTCTTTGACTACTGGGTCTACTCTAATGGTTGTTTTTATCAGTGAGGTAGTATTACTGGGTGGCTGACTTCGCAAAAGGTACGATTATGCATTTCTTGGCACTGTCGCTATTGTCCTTCATGTAGATTATTGTACGCGACTCAGGATTTGCAACTGTCCTTCTCTTTTACTTATCTGCCCTTTTTGGAATGTTTTGTTAAATTCTATTTGACCCCCTTTGAGACTGTTGGTCTGTTATACCTTGTCCCTTCCTACTAGTGTTTCTTTCCCACTGTGCCTACACTTTATTGACTATTGATCTCCATTTCTCTTTCACTCTTCTCTATCGCTCCCACTGGTTAGCCTTTGTGCGTGCTGTAACAATGCTTGCTGACTTTACTACTTTCAATTGAACAGATTTAACTTTACTTTTTAGGAGCTTTTTAACTGCTGCAAACATTGAAATGCTTACGCTAAGCAGGAAATGTGTATACTGCTGCAACACATAATATTTTTTGACTTAAGTAAGCTGCACACTTAATATTTTTAACTTAAGTACACTAAATGTACTAGGAGGCCTATTTTCTCTTCTGTCATATGTGATTTCCCTACATCTAGCGTTTGCCACTGTCACTAACTAATTTAGTCTGTATAATCTATAAGTTATTTTAATTAATGCCCTTTGTTGGCTGGATATCATGTATCTGCCTATTTGTAAACTCTAAATCTCTGTCATTAATGCTAAGTCAAGTGATGTTAGAACACGTGTTGGTTTCTGTATCATGCCTTTAAGTAGTTGGAAATCTGCCCTTTCCATGTGTTTTATGCTAGGCGTTTTAGGACTCCCCTGTAGAACATTTTGGCGCGTCTTTTCACCACGCGCTGGTTTGCCTCTCCCTGTCCCTCTCTTGTAGTGTTTCTCTGACATTGTCCTTTCCTACTATTCTCTAGCTACCACCATTTTATTAACTTAACCACAGATTCAAACTTCAATTAATGCTTTATCTGCCCAATCTGAACTGCATGCTCATTTGTATATTTGAATATATATATATATATATATATATATATATATATATATATATATATATATAAAAAACGTCACTGTTTTTCAGTAAAAAGTGTTATTTATGTGATAGTCTACCTGTTGCTCTGGTGCATTACTTTGACTTAATACCTGCTGTCTCTGACTGACTACCTGCTACCTTAAATGCATTACTGTTACATAATGGCAAATTATTTGTTGTTTAAGTGAGGAATATCTGATTCTTTGTGACTTGGACCATTTCCTGAATTGTTTTAACCTATTCTGTTAGTTGTATATATTGTCTCACTGCATCTGTGTACTTACTGCCCCCTCCAAACTAATCCCACACCTCTTCCCCCTACCACCACTCATATCCACACTCACCCTATCCTACCTCATGCTCACTTCAGCTGTCCCCCTGCTCAGTCACCCTTCTAGTCCCTATTCCCATAACCCCTTGCAACTCACTTGTCTTATTTTTATGTTTTTCAGGTTTACCTAATTGCTACCTGTGTTTTCCTGACTCTACTTCAGGCCCAAACTCTCTGGAAAACCACCTTCTGCCAAACATCTGCCATCTGTTTCCTTCCTTAGTGGAATTAAGCTAAGTATGTACTGCTCACCTGAAGATTATATTTGCTGCCTATAACCTCTGGCCTACCCCTGTGTTGGCTGCAGCCCACCTGCTGACCGCTCCCTCTCATCTACCTCTTCCTCCAACTCTTACCTGAACATCCCTCAGTCTTCCTACCCTCCCCTCTGCCCTAATCCTCTCCACTGTTAACCATACATCCTTTCAGAACTACTCTTTACTCCATACCCATTCCTCCTCATTTGCCTGCTCCCTCTCCACTGTTAATCATAACTCCTTTCTGAACTACTCTTTTCTCTTTACCCATTCCTCTTTTAATCTGCTTGTTTTTCTGTCTACCACAGCAAGATATTCTAATAACTCCCTTTACCTTGTCCTACCCTGCTCTTCCTTACATTTCTAGACTTGTGCCTTGCTTCCTACCTCCTGCTGTCCTAATCTCAGGCCCACTACCTCTGCTTTTAGCTAGAACCCTACACACTTTCCTCTCCCTTTCTTTCTCTTTCACTGATTGTTTTTTTCTCAGACTTTAATTTGGGTTTAGCATCGCTCCGTTTGCCCTCACTACGCTCGGAATCACTTCTCTCCCCTACTCTACCCCCTTTCCAACCCACCCCCTGTACAGTTTCCTTTATACTTAACCATCCATCCCCTTCCTGCCCAGCCATCCACTACAATTCCACTTCCTGCTTATTACCACTCCCACAATCCAACATTGAATCACACTTAACATATTCACCTATTTTATATCATTTCTTACACTTCCCCTCTTCTCGCCTTAACCAAACTACTCATCATGCTGCATCTACTTATATCTGCAACATTACTCTCTATGCTCTCTATTACTACTTCCTATCACTTCTACCTCTCAAATCCATTCTTTTGTTCCCCTATCTCTCACTCACACTTCAGCTTTCCTACTTCATCTTCTTTTTCCATCTCTCCAGACTTATTTAACTCTTCTACCACAACTCTGTACAAAAGACACATATTTCACATTCTCAAACCTTCTAATAGGACTAAATCAAGACCTCCCAAATACTATCTACTTTTCACATCAGGTGCTTTTCTCTATAAACAATTACTCTCCTCAGGGGACATCCACCCTAACCCTGGAACCTCTTCACCTCTCCCCCCCTTATCTACCTTAACTACCTCCTCCTCACAACCCTCTTCCAACAACCTACCAGATATACAACCTCAGTCCCATTACTCAATACCATGCAAACACCTAACATTTTATTTACTAAACATTCAAAGCCTAGCAAATAAAATTACTGAACTGCACTCTTGGATAGCTTACAACACCCCTCACATCTTATCCCTATCGGAAACATGACTCAAGCCACATACCTCAAACAGTGAAATACTCCCTCCTGGCTACAACATCTACCACTCTGATAGAACATCAAAGAAAGGAGGTGGTGTAGCCATACTCTACTCTAACTGCCTTAACCTTTCACCATACCCCACACCTATTCCTAACTTCCACCCTGCTGAACTCCTCATTCTAAACTTTCATCTGAATCCTCACAAAAAACTTGCTATCGCTTCCATCTATATTCCTCCTGGCAACAATGTACCCGTTCTTGAAAACATATTATCCTAGTTCTCTTTCAACATACCTTATGAAACACTCATCCTTGGTGATGTCAATATAGACTGGTCAAAACTTTCTACTGACTCTCCCTTACTTAGTATTCACCTTCATGGTTTCCACCAACTCATTTCTACCCCCACTTGTTTCCACAAAAACTCAACCTCCAGCTCCACAATAGGCTGGATTCTTACCAACTCCCCTCAACATTACCACCAGCCCAAAACCCTACCAGACTCCCTTAGTGACCATCTCCCTACCTCTATCCTAAGATATGACCCACATACTCCTAAACCCCCCCCCCCCCTTTTTAGAGATTGTTGGAAACTATCCTCATTTAATTCTTCACAGTTTAACTCACTTCTACAAAACATTGACTGGTCCATCCTTAGACAACTCCCCCTGAATGATGCCGTTGACACTTTCAATAGCATTTTCCTGAATAGTCTGGACTCCCTAGCTCCCTCCAGGAAGATCAGAGTGAAATATAATCACACCCCCTGGCTTTCAAAAGAAACTAAGACCATCATGAAACAAAGAGACAGTTTCGGGAAAGCCTGGGTCAAAACTAAACAAACTCCTCATCTTCTCAAATACAGACAACTAAGTAATCTTGCCAAAAACAGACAATTATAGACAAAAAAAAATATTTTATAGCTCAGGCCAGAATAAACATAGACCTAACCCCCAGAAATTCTGGTCAATACTTAATAGCATCCTTTATCCAGGCTCTCCCTTTAACCCATCCCCCTACCCAAACTCGACTCCAGAGGAAACAGCTACCCTACTTAATTCCCACTTTAATTCCTCCATCCAAAACCTCCTACCCTCTCAACCTAACTCCTACTCCTTACCAGACCCAACACCCACCCCCGATAACACTTTTATCTCTTTCCATCCACTTCCCACTTCTTACATCAAATCTCTACTGCTCAAACTCAAACCCTGCTCTCTCTCTCTACTGACACATTAACTCCTACCTTCCTCAAACTTGCAGCTGACTCTATTGTCTGTCCAGTGACTATATTAATTAATAGATCTATGATAGAATCTACTGTTCCTACTCTTTGGAAATCTTTCTACACTACCCCTCTCCATAAAGGAGGCAACTCTACTGACCCTTCCAACTCTCGACCTATTGCCATTCTATCCCCCCTATCTAAGATACTAGAAAAATGTATCCATACACAGCTTCTTAATCACCTTCTCAATCACAACTTACTCACCCCTATTCAACATGGTTTCTGCCCCTATCACAGCACAACTATTGCTCTACTCTCCTTCACCCACATCACTGCAGAATCCCTGGACAATAATAAACCTACCTCCTGTCTCTTTCTAGACCTCTCCAAAGCTTTTGATACAGTATCCCATCCCTTACTTCTATCTAAACTTGCAAACTTTCACCTACCCTCCTCCACCCTTAGCTGGTTCACTAGCTATCTATCTGGATGCCAACAATCAGTCAAATGGCTCTCCTCCTATTCTCCTTTCCTGCCTATCTCTACTGGTGTTCAACAAGGCTCCATCTTAGGTCCCCTTTTATTCAACATCTTCAACAATGACCTCTTCACCTCTTGCAATCAGTCATCTCTCATACAATATGCTGATGACTCCACTATTATTTCTACAGCCGACAACATCTCTGACCTATACACTCTAACCCAAAAAGCTCTACTTTCCACCGAACAATGGCTTTCAAAGAACTTACTAACCCTCAATCCCAAAAAAAAAACTCTTGCTTTTCCTGCCCCGTTCTCTTGCTCTTCCTGCCCCATTCTCTTGCTCATCATAGATCATCCTTTGTCATTAAGACTTGTAACAATACAGCCATCCAACCTGACACACACACTAAACTCTTAGGGGTCATCATTGACGATGAACTAAAATTCAATCAACACATACAGCAATGCATAAAGAAAACCCATCAGAAACTAGGTCTCCTATATCGGAACAGAAAATACCTCACTCCTGAGGCTAGACTCACCCTTGCAGAAGCACTTCTCCTCCCCTCTCTCTTCTAAGTTGCCCCACTTCTCACAAATATTCAAACAACTACCCTGAACAAACTTCAACAAACTTACCACAAAATAGGCAGATTTATCACTAACTCCCCAAACAACACACACCACTGTATCGCCTTAAAGTCTCTACAATGGCTGGAGCTCCCAGAACTACTACATCTCTACCAATTTCACATGCTGCACTCTATGCTATTTAAACCCTCCTGCTGTCCATCTTTATCTCTCCTAGTCTCTATCTATACCCCTTCTTGATCTCTCTGCACCTCAAATCAGCAATTGCTCGATATCTACCACCCTAATAGGTCTGTAGGTAAGGAACTCTACAAACACTCTGTGGCCCAAGCTTGGAATATACTTCCCCTGGACATACGCTCTATCTCTCACACTCCACTATTTAAAAATGAACTTTAGACACATTTATTCAACTCCAGAACCTGCTATGACCCTACTTAGCTCTCCCCTCCCCCACACTCACATCACTCTCAGTTGATCCTACTGACACTCTTGACTCTCCCTCATTGTACAATAACAAAGAATTTTGTCCTGAGAAAAAAGAAAGAGAGAAAAAAATGTAAATTTGTTTTTTCTTTCAATTATAATCTTCATATGTAGTTGTTTATTTCTGTTGTTTGCTATTATTGATTGTAATACTTGTTTTCTTGTACTGTAATTATATATTGTATTTTCTGGAGCTTTTCTCCTCGGGTCTCCACTGAAAATGGGTCAAAATCCCTGTTGGACTAACCCAGTTAACAAATGTCAATAAATAAAAATAAATAAATAAAATGGCTTTGGCAACAGTCATTTGTGTATATTACAATGTCCTGCAAGATGTTTGCGTCATGGGGAAATTCAATGAGTATTCCTAGTTTACAGTCATCTAAAACTTAGTCAGTCAGAGGCTTTTAACATTGGCCTTGACATCTGAGAAGTAGATGACAAAGAAGAGCAGACTCTGCATGGATTCCTGAGGAACTCTTCTGGTGACAGGCCTATTAATGGCGATGGCTTCTCTCTTCCTATCTTCTTGGTTCCTATCAGTGAGCCAGTTGCCTATCCAGTGTGTTGTATAAGGGTCTATGCCTAATTCTGTCAGTTTAATAAAAAATGTATGAGTGGGGTATTATATCAAATGCCTTAGCCAGGTCAAGGTAGACAGTATGCAGTAGTGTGACAAAGTGGTCAAAGGACAGAGTTGCCCCCGATGCAGAATATTATGGGGCATGGTTGGGAAGAACAGTTCCTCCATTCTTGTATTTTTTTTTTATTTTGTTCTCCAGTGGAAGAACTTGGGGGCATGGATATGCCTGTAACAAGATGGTGGCTACACTGCAGAGATCAACTTAATACAGTGAAGTGCCTTTTTCTTTTCTTTTTTTTTAACTCTTCAAAGGAAGAGCTAGGGTGGGAGTCGATCGGTTTGTATTAAGCTGATTACTAATACAGTAAATTGCTTTTTTTGTTTTTTTGTCTTCATACATGAAGACCTTAGAGGAGTGAGGACCAGCAATGGGCTCTAGATTGGCTAGCTACAGTTCTGGTAGGATACACCTTTTTATACTTATTCATTGCCTTGGTGACCTTCTCAAAGAAGTCCACCAGATATAGTAGGCATGATCTGTCCTTGACGAAACCAAACTGGATGGGGAACAGTGTCTGAAGTTTTTCTATGTCATTACTTGCTTTGCAGGTAAGACTACTCAGACTAATACATCTGTAGTTCACAGATTCCATGAATGGCCTGCCCTTGTGCAGAGGAATAACAGTTGCAGTCCTTCATTTGTGTGACACAAAGCCTGTTCGAAAGCTATGGATAAAGTCCTGACAAGTGATATTTCACACTGTTTAGGAGGTATCCTGGGAAATTATTAGGTCCCATCAAGACTGTGTTTTTAGCCTTCTAGAGCACATTAGGATCCGATCCCTATTTTTTTAATATCTTTATTAAATTATCACCTAAGACATAGGCAAATAAACACAATACACATCACATATATTTTCTTTGCTACTATCATCAGTCCAACATTACAAAAAATTTGCTGAATTCCTACCTTTGCTTAAACCTTATTCCTCCTCCTCCTGAACATTATTATGCATGTATGGCTCCCACAGTTTCCATTTACTTCTATGTAATTTGCTCCATCCCTTTCCTAAAGATCTTACTTCCAGTTATTTTATCTCTTTTAATACAATCAATACCTCAAATGCAGTTGGTGTAGATATTAATTCCATTTTCTGGTAATTGCTTTTTTGGCAGCTAACAGAATTAACCTTAATAATTATTTTCTTACAACCATTTGCTCACTCAATATTTCTGAAAGAGTACTCTGTAGGGAATTGTTTAAATCCGCCACCTCATTACACTGCCAAATCATATGTTCACAGTTATCTCTTTCTTCTCCGTTAAATCTCAAACATTTGTTATCTACCTGAAGAAAAATTATTTGAAACCTACTTGGGCTATAAAAATACCTATCCAAACACAAGTAAAGATCCTAAACCTTCTGGACTTGGTTGCGTACTGGGGAGCCGTACGTATGTCTCCCCATTATTTTCTTGTAAGTTGCTTTTCCAGCCTCTCTTTCCAGTCTTTTCTAACCTCCTGTCATTGATTTTTATAGTTATCATGCAATATTTATATGCCCTACTAATCATCCCTTTTTCAATAGCTGCTTCTGTTTTAGATTTCATTAAAACATGTAACAGAGTGGGTCTTTTATTTAAAATTGCCCCATGACTTTGTCTTGCCTGTACTCTTGAGATCAAGCCCTGGTAGGAAAGGCAGTCACTAGCCTGCAATCCAAATGTCGTTCTGGCCTCATCCCACTCTACTTTTCTTGCTTGAGCTATTTGCTCCCAGTATCGTGATTACTTTGCCAGGTTTCTCCAGTAAATTCCAGCCCCTACTTGCCTATTTTCTGTACCCCTACTTGCAGTCAGACCATCTGGCAAAATCTCCTTTCTCCAATCTGTATTGGTTTATTTTTAGTTCTTAGAATACTTTCGGCTACTTTATGAATATAATAACTTGGATGAATGTTACTATTCTCCTTAAGGATCTGCATCCAAAATCCCACTCTCCCTCTATTTCTTCAACTTTCCCTTTGCTTCTTCATCCTCCATTTCCACTTAGAATTATAACCTTTTGCTTGTGTATATGAGCCTTAACTGTGTAGCTCAAAAATATCTCTTCAAATCAGGTAAACTGAAAACCAGCTTGTTCTACAGGAATGATTAATGTATCCCACTTAACTCTTGCCCCCATTCCATCCCAGATAAATTCCTTCAATTCTTTATTAATTATTGTCCACAACTTCTTCTCTGGTTGCTAAAAGCATGCCTGATCCATATACAAGACTAAAGGGACTCAAAACATTTGAAACTGTCTCAGAATGTTTCACAACACCGAGATGTCCTTTTCTGGATTTATCAGGTAAAGACCTGCATCCTACTGACACTTACTAAGGTTATGTTTGATGTTATTTCCTGGGGGCAGTTGAGGAAGAGTGGAGGGTAAAGTTGGAGCTAATTTTTCCAGCCTGTAGATTTGCTTGTTCTTAATTTGCCCCATTAGTTGTCTATTCAGCTTGAAGGGAGGGTGTTTATTTTTTTGAGTTTTCTGCTTCCGAAGTTTAGCTCTATGACTTTTTTCTTTTATTGTACAACCTGTTTAATATTTGATTCCACCAAGTTGGCTTGTTTTTAAGTTTGATTTGGGCTTACTTCTGCTAGGCATAGCAGCCTCTATGCAACTATTAACATGGTTGTACAGAGTTTCTGTGAGCAGGTCAGCATAGGCTGCTGTGTTATCTGAGTTTGAAGGGACTTGACATTTTGACATACTATCCTTTAGTAAGAGGTAGTTTACCTTGGAATAGTTCCTAACTGTTACACAGTTTACTGGGGTTACAGAATAGAACTTATTTTTATCTTGAAGGAGACAGATTTGTGGTTTGACAAGACCAGAGAGGATGCAACATGGGAGGGGGGGGGGGGGCTGCAGTGATTTCCCATATTTGTGTGTACCAGGTAAAATATGTTTGCATCTCTAGTGGGTGTATGTGCTAGACTAAAGTGTTTGAATTAAAGTCCAGGAATCATTGTGACTGCAATCTTTGGTCATGTGGGATTCCCAGTCTATGGAGGGGTAATTAAAGTGGCCCAGTAGTAAGGTATTTGGTGGAATGGTGAGTGTCTTTAGCAGGTCTAAGTATGAGCTATGGTTTTCCTGGGTCATGGAGGGTGGCCTATACCCTGCTACGATATGGAATGGGACTTTGTCAATGGCAATCTGTACATGGAGAATCTCCAGTGTGTCATCCTGTTTTACCAGCCTTTAGATCAAGATATCTCCATCTTTGGTCTCTGTCTCTGCAGTTGTGTGTCTAAATGTGTGGAAGGCACTGAATCTTGCACTGGTGAGGTATTCTCTGCAGTTCTAATCCATGTCTTGGAAACTGCACAGATGTCCGTATTCTCCAAAGTAGTGGAGATTTTAGATCCTGGTATTGAGCAGTAATGCCTTTAGATTGCTTTGGATAGGATAGACTTTCCTGTGTTGGAAGGTTTGTCAATTTGGCATTGCCTATAAAGGTTCAATGTGGGAGGACAATGTTTTTGATAATATCTGAAAGCCTAGAGGGGATGGGTGCAGATCATTGTTTGCAAACCAAAGTGGTCTGTTGACCATACTCCCCATGTGGATAAATAATATATCCCCCTAGAATGACACCAGAAACTAAGCCAATTACTAAAGTCAGTTATTTTCTCTTTGAATTGCCACTCCTCCTTCATGAAGGTAAAATGCTGCTCATTGCCAGGAATATACCAGCCTGTACCACATAGTCCAAGGACTCCATAATGTCTGTCTTCATATAGTCCAGAGACCTATGTCTAAGGTCATTTACACCTGCATGGACCATGTCCTTCCAACTTTGTTGTTAATGGAATAGTCAGAATATTATTTGAATAGACATACTCTGTGAGCTTTTAATGACTTACACCCTACAGAATTGTATACAATTTATTTTGTACTGATCTGTGCTCAGAAATGTTTACCTCTGATTATGTACCTCCTTTCTGGTTTTGAATAAGGTTAGCATCCTTCCAAACTGATGGTTACTACTTGTTCCTTCATGCTTCTGTTTATAAGTAAAGCTAGTGAGCTGGCCAATCATTCAGACACTATGTAATGAATTGGAGAAAGACACCATCTGATCCTCCTTAGCAAGAGTTCTTTGATATAGAAAGGGGATCATTTTACTTATAATGACAACTGTACGGTAACCATGGATATGAGATTCATACTGTTCACAACTATATGACTGGAAAGTTCTGGCACTGTCTTTTCAAAAAACATAGATTGGCTTTGTGCTTCTCTGATGCATCATACAGTAGGTTATCAGAAAAAATAGCTTATGAGTATTTTCATAGTAGAACTTAGACTACTGAGCATTAACATGTTCATTTGGAAAGGATTTTTATTCTTGATTGTCTATGAAATGAATTTCGTAACTGTTTACAGTGACACAACAATGAGAGATAGGAAGTTCAACCAATGTCTAAGATGACTATTAATGCCATGAATTTGGGTGACAACAATGGAAATGAATTACACTTTTCCTTAAAAGATCAATTGGCAGCCTGGCTGTTTATTCAGAGTAAAGATATGATTTCATACAGGAAACAGTTGTATCAATGAGTCTGGATTCAGTTTATTAATATAAATCTACAGATGTGGGTTTATTTGGTCTGACTGCAAACAGCAAATGTGGCATGACACTCACTGACACACTGGCTAATATGCCTTATGGCGTACTAGTGTATGAGTGTGAGGCTATTTTCTAGGCTAGGGATGCAGTCTCAGTATATGTTTTGGCAGGTCAAGTCAGTATGGCAAGCATTTGATTTAGGTGCTGCAAGTGTTCTTCATTTTATGATGTGGAATTACATAATGAAAAATGCCTCACAGTAGAGTTTGCAACCAATGCTGTCTTTCCCACTCCCATGGAGAAGTTAACAGAGCATAAGACAATTTAGATTAATCACTGTGTTTCATTTATGCTTACTGGGAGAAATACAGACATGCTATATGCTACATATCAGAGGTGGAGCAGCAAAAATGTGTTATGTACAGGAACATTGTGAACAGTGGTCAGACAGTATGCCTCTTTGTGCTAGCAGTCTTGTTTATATTTGTTGAATCCTGGGCTGGTACTTAAATATTATGAATGTCAGGCATAAGCCAAGTCTGACTGAACTTAAAGGAAAGATATGAAGTTTGTAGTGGAAGATTCGACTTTGCAGCAATGGTGGTTTACATGGTTGACCCCACAGGCATAATGTTTCAATTTTAGCAGTCTTCCAGGGGATCAGAAACTGTTGCTGTTTGTGCTGATGGGCCACATTTAGGAACTATGCCTTCATTTGGTATGAGGAAAATGTAGGTGTGAGTAATTTTCAATTAATAAGTAGCAAGGCTGTATATGTATATGTATACCTATATGTGTACATATATGTATGTGTATGTGCTTTATTTTAGTTTCTGTCCTTATTAGCTATTTAAGTCTATTGCATTAAAAAAGTTATATGCAGAGTATCCAGGAAGTATAACAAGGCCAGCTGACGGAAACAGAAGAATTTTAAGTGACAGGCTGAGGAAGCATCCTTTTTTGGTATGCATGTAATGTAAACACAGAAATGGGGAAGGTATTTAAGCTTGCCTGTGGCTAAGAATATTCCATTTAAATATCAGATTATGAATAGTTACAAATGTAATGGAAAGATCAATATTTCTGGGTGCAGTTTGGAATATTTTGGAACAGTTCAGTCTGAGAGGGAAAGGATTGAGGTTTACAGATGTAGTTATTAGAGAAAGTTAGTTTAGAAGGACTGCCTACAAAATGCAATCATAGGGAATAAATATGGATATCACACATTTTGACCCCATGTGGGTTGAGGTAGTGATAGCAGGAAGCTATCTAAACAACTTTTGGTACACTCAGAAAAGTATCTGTTTCCTACAGTCTTTGTCTGAAAATTATAAAAATACAACAGAAGAACAACATGCCATGATACTTTGGAGAGCTGAACGTATTCTAAATCACTGAAAAAAGGCTTGAAACACATTGTTCCTACTTTATAAACTGGGAAAATTGCTAGAATAGCAGCCTTTGCACTCCTACCTACTGTAACTAAGAATATAAAAGTCTGGCCGGCCCTAGTCTGGTTACTGCCACTGTAACCCTCAGTAGTGCAAGCAGTTTAAAAGATGGAGAGATCCATGCTAGAATGCTGTACTGATTATGCCTTTAGCCAATTATTTATTTATTTATTTTTGTCTATTTTTGCAGGACAAGAAAGGAGCAGCATGGTCTAATCCATCTATTAAAATAGGTGGCTAGTCAGATTTGATAATGTCTTTTCCAGGAAGGTAATAAATAAAAGGAAAGCTTGCTTGCCATTGATTAAATAACTTAAAAAGTAATATTAAAGCTACCTTATTATTTCCTGCAAAGATAAAAAATCTTCCTTCCAGAATGAATCAAAATATTTGAAACACTGCAAGAGGTGTCTACATTTGTAAATAAAAGTAACATTTTTAATATCACTGAAGAAATGGATTGGAATACTTCATCCCTCAAGAGACAGAGTGAGCTGAATACACGGAAATATTTTTCCAAATTTAAAAAAAAAAAGACTTAAAACAAACCAAAATGTTTAATTTAAGTAAAAAAAAAAACCACGAATCTTACTTGTTTTGCTTCCTGCTTACTTCTTAATCTGCTTGGTGATAATCCGGGTCTCTGAAAAATTCAAAAGGTTCAACACTGATGTTCATGATAACAGGAAGTGAATGAATATTAGCTGTGGTGATGAGGTGAAGTGATTTGAACTGTATATCAAATGTATATGTGAGAAACATATTCAAAATACATTTTTAACTTTAAAATGTCTATTTAAAAGAGAAGGAATGGGAATACAAGAGCTATACTAGTATTATCCATTATGTTATTTTCAATATATGGTTTACTTACACTACACTAAACCATAGCAGATTAAATTATAAGTTAGTCTTGGTAGATATTCTATTAGAGAGAACATTATTAAAACTGACACCAGCCTGTCATGAAAATACATAAAAAGAATGTATCACAAATGATAGATTTTTTAGTACCGTAATCAGCCCCAACTGTATATATCAGTGAGAAAGTGACTTAAAGATTTTGGTGCTAGCTAAGATAATCTAGAAGGACCAGGAAATATGAGAAACTAGGTGAAGGCATTAGCACGGCAGCAGTGTATATATAATAAATTGTCATCACTGTATGCTGCAGTTATATATTAAAGTCAGGATCTGAAACACAAATTAGAACAGTAATGCATAATAATCAAAGGCTTGCATTTAGGCTAAACAGACCTGAGTATTCTTCTAAGATTAGTTATGCTATTAGAAATAATAAAACGGGTGAGTTTCATTTGAATAATATGCAAACGCACAGGGAAAGAAAAAAAATCTTTATGTAATACTAATAAAAGAGTAATGGTAGAGATCCAGAGATGAATTCACCTACTGTAAACTCTGATAATGCTACTTTATGATTTACAATGAGCTGACGTAGGAGCAGACATTTGCTGTATGATGTGGGACTACAGAAATGCAGATTACAATAACTGGGGTAGAATACCATAAGACAAATTTGAGTGAATATAACATAACTTGATACTAAACAGCTTGTGGAAAGGAAATACATCACAATTATGTCTGCACATTTAAATATAATTAATATATAAATGGTCACATACTTTTCACAGATAGTTACATAAATGGCATCTATAAAGATCTTGAAATCTTAAGTCTAAAACAAATACAGTAACATTAACACTAAGATTCCTTCCATGTCATACATCACTAGATTTGTTAAAGTTATTTATGCTAAGTCATTTTACTAACTAGAGTAGGAGTGCACATACTTTTATTACTGTGTCAGTTGTTTCATTTCTGGCTGAAAAGAATGTGGATTTCGCAGGAGGCGTGGGCCTGGGGAGGAGAAACAGATTTGATATGAATATAACAAAGGATTTAAATGCATTATAAGCTACAGTTTTTTCTGATACTATTAAACAGCAGTTGTTCTTTCACCAGACACATTAACACATATGTTTTTAACAATTAATACACTGAGAAAAATGAGTCATAGATGTTTTGAAATTCATCATACTTGGGGGTGATTTACAAACATTAAGTATAGTCTTTTATTCCATTAAAACCAATACAGAGTTATTTAAAAGCATTATAGAACATATATATTGTTCAGCATGACAAATGTGCAAATGCATTACCTTTCTTATTATATAGGTTCTTAGTTTCATAGGTTGGTACTAGGCTATCGACCCCAGGGCCTATACAAGCCTAGCCATAACAATTCCCTGGCTATTTCTTCCCACACTATTTACTTCCCTGGACCCCTGTTTAGCAGGGTGACTGACTTGATCCCCAGGGTGAATTTCCTTTCTCCCATCCAATCATCAAGTTTCCTTTTGAAGAGGGCCAAAGAGGCACTCTGCTTGACATGTATGGGCAGTCTATTCCAGAGTCTGGGGAGTCTCTGGGTCAGGAACCCATCCCTCCAGCATGTTTTATTTATTGTGATGACAAGATTTAGATCTGGTAAATTTATATTGCTTATCACCTCCAAAGTCTCACAGATTACTTATTTCTTGTTATGTTCCAGTCTGCTTTACTTTTAATTCTGTTAGACAAATAACATATCAGCATGTTATGAAGGATGGAACTAAAGTCAGACAGAATAAAAATAGTGAGAGCATTGAATAACTCGGCAGACAAACAGCTAATAGCTTAATCATAATTAAAATAACATTATTATTTATTTGTTCTTCTCCTGGCAATCACATAATGATCACAGTACTTGTATATTCATCTCCCTAGTAATAGTGATTGTTACTGGGATGTAATGAATTACTTAGATAAGATAAAAGGATTTAACTATACATCTATTCATAGAAAATGTTTAGTAATATTAAGTAGGAGTGTTTAAATAACTTTAGACATTATTTAAGTTAAAATATTTAGATGCTATTCCATTGATGCACTGGAAGTTTTGAAGTCAAGTAGTAACTACTGAACTGTTAGGTTGATTCTATTGCATTACTGAAATAATAGAAACATGTTTATAAAGGAGAATATGCATTGTTATTAACAAACAATGTTTTAAAATATCTAGCTGCATAAATGCAGTTTATATATACAATATTGACATATCAAATATAAAATTAATAATATAGGACCTTGCAATGTAATACACTATTACAGAGTAATTTAAATATATTAGTTTTAGCATATGGTTTTAAAGATTTGATTATATTACTGTTAAATGACCAAATAGTCTAGAGATGCTTGGTAGATAATTCTATTAATGTTATATAAATAGATATGTATTACAGTATTCATTAGATTATTTATTCCTTGAGATTAATTTAGATAGACTATTAATCATTAATGTTTTGATGGAAAAAGATAAATTTTAAAGAACAAAATATTTAATTACATCTGTAGTCATTTAAACTTATAATCTGCAAGTTGCTGGTTCTTAATGAACCTATTTCAATCTCTATTCTTTCTATCTCTTTTCACTATACTTACAAATAATCTTCACAAAACCACCCATCTAGCAAACCTGGTTCAATATGCTGATGACTCCACCTTTATCTGCTCTGCCCCCACCCTCCAACAACTTCACATCAACACCCAAGAAGCCTTTACATCCATCAAAACTTGGCTAATAAACTCCCAGCTAGTACTAAATCCTAAAAAGACCCAACTTATTCTCTTCCATCCTTCCTAAGCAGCTCTACCTACCCCCTAAACTCCCAGCTAGTACTAAATCATAAAAAGACCCAACTTATTCTCTTCCATCCTTCCTAAGCAGCTCTACGTACCCCCTGTTCTCTGTTTCTGCATCAGATAATGCCCCTATTTCCTTGTCACACAAACCAGATTACTAGGGGTCATTATTGACAATAATATGAAATTTGACAAACACACACATCATACAATAACCAAAGTCAACAAAAGACTAGATACTCTTTACAGATGTAAAAACTTCCTAACCAGCAACAGTAAAGTTACCCTAGCTCAGACCCATCTTCTCTCACCCTACCGTATTCTTCTCCTGTCCTAATTAATCTAAACAAGAGTGATTTAAACAAGCTATCTGTATGCTACAACAAAACAGCAAAATTTGCCACAAACTCCTTCTACCATACTCACTACTGTCAAGCCCTAAAACAGCTTTCCTGGCTGGAAGTCATAAACACTTTAGCTGTAAAGCAACTTCTTCTAGCTCAGTGAATACTGTACCAACCTGAGAAAACTCCAGTCTTACAAGACCTGATCACCCTCTACTCCAATAACTGAAAACCTAGATCCACTAAAAAGGCACTAATCATAATCTCTAAAAGCCATTACAGCTCTGGTGACTGCCTGTATTTTAGCAACATTTCCAAGACATGGAACTTCCTACTACTACAAATCAGGGTACAGCCTAACAAAATCATCTTCAAAAAACAGCTTATTTCCCATCTAAACAACTCCTTGACATGCAACTGCCTAGCACCTGGCTGACATATTCTAACACCTTTCCCCCATAGACTATCCAACCTCTTCTTTAAAACACCCACTGATGCAATATATCTTATCACACATTACCTACCAACACACCACTGCCTACTCCCTACTGCTCCATCTATACCCACTAACTCTCCCCTAGACTAAGTTGAAAGGCTTTCCCTT
Source organism: Protopterus annectens (assembly GCF_019279795.1). Classification (NCBI taxonomy): domain Eukaryota; kingdom Metazoa; phylum Chordata; order Ceratodontiformes; family Protopteridae; genus Protopterus; species Protopterus annectens. The sequence goes on along the minus strand of NC_056727.1, from coordinate 72,357,222 downwards.
AAAATGCCAATGAACTTCATGTGAACCTGCCTATATTCTCCTCCTTTGACAAACTGGCTAGTTTGTTTTAGTTTTTCCTTTCTTGTCTTATCTTCACTACATCTTCAAGATTATCTATACTTAACATACTATATGAACAGCAATTATATGTTACTACCTGCTATACCTTTAATTGTATGTATAAACCACTATGCTTATGCAAATATCTTATGCAATCCCATGTTATTATTTGCTATAGTTTATAATTGTATGTCTAAACCATAATGCTCATGTAAATATCTTATGTATAGTATGTTAGCAATTGTTCTGGAGCTTATCTCCCTGGACATCCCCTGAAAATGGACAGCTCTGTCCAGCTGGACCTCCGCAGTAAACAAATGTAAAATAAATAAATAAATAAATACATTTTGGGCTTTGGTTGGTGGAAGGATAGTATGGTAGTTTGTCCATTTCACAGGCAAATTAAGAACTTTGGTATCCATGAAAGGTAGTGCTTTATTAGTAATCTATATGGTTACAGCTGTATATTTGATTTTGTTTTTATTACTTAGTAGTTTTAGTAATTTAGTGAATAAAAAGGAAAAATTCAAAACAATATGGAAGAATAAAGTAGTGTTAGAGGCAAACAGATTTCTAATCATAACAACAGTAAGTTGGCAGATTAATGTATCAAATTATATCTTAGTAAATAAATGTATTCCAAATATAAAGTATGGATAATTTCAATTTGGTATCTGTCAATGTAAATAGATTAAATAATGGCAACAAATTGAAAGCAATAATGACGTATTTAAAATTAATAATGGGGATATTAGATTTTTGCAAGAGACTCATTTGGTAGATAAAGGTATGCAGTATTTAATTAATATTGGCTATGAGGTATTATCATCTGTTTTTTTTTTTTTAATAAAAAAGGAGAGGAACTGCCATATTATGAAAAATGTACTGTAATGCATACAGTTATAAAATGTATTAATGATCGAAAAGAAGGGTACACAATTGCAGCAATTCAGTTGAGCAGCAAGCTTTACTTGCTAGATAGTTTTTACTGGATCCCTGGAATAGGTGTTACAGTGGCAAAAGATCACTTAAAATTATTACAGAGTCACTGGAAGGGTAGTTTAATATCAGCAGAAGATCTCAACTGCATACCTAGTATTGAGGATACAAGTGAACAGAAGAAAGCTAAAATTTTAGCACCAGCTAAAGCATTAACTAGATGATTAATTATAATAACTTAAAATCAGAATATAAGTTGTTATTCCTCACTCGTTATTCTTATGCACATAGGACACAAATTTGAATTGACGGGATTTATGATTCCATTGATCTATTTTATAAAGTTAATTATTTTAAAACTATTTCTTGCTGTTTGTCCAACCACAATGCACTAAGCATTAATCTGGCAATGGATTTAAGAAACTTCAAGTTATTTGCAGAACTCTAGTATATATGATGAAATAAAAAGAATCTAAAAGTTATCTTAGAGAACAAATACAGGACTTACTTTCTTTTCTTAAATGATAATGGCCAGGTTAATAAATCATATTATGGGATTCTTTAAAAATGCATATTAAGGATAGGATGGGAAGGTGAACTGATAAGAAAATGAAAGAGTAGGACAGAGATTTACTAGAATTACAATACAGCATACATAAAGCAAAATCTGAACAACAAAGAAATTACATAATACTGACACTATTAAAAAAAAACTAATGAAAAAACATCAAATGATTTTACCATGTAAATTAGAGATAGCTTTAGAAAAATGAAAACTGCAAAGTTATGCAATGACTCCAACAAATCTTCACAGAATAGCTAATAGAAGTAATATAGTAAACAAAAACACCATGACCATCCAAAGATCTTGTTGAATAAAATGTGAATAAAGAAAACAAAAACTCAGAAAGACCACCACAGCTTCCAGTATGATAAAAGTTCTAGTTTAATAGATAGGACAAGTGCTTTCATGTAGACACCCTACGCTTCATCAGATCCTTACAAAACTCATTAAAACACATCATTATATATATAGTCTCAGTACAACATTTAATCATTTGATCAGAGATTGACTAATTAAATAATCACAAGTAATAAAACAATCAATTAAGAAACAGTCAGTCACTAGATAAAAGCAAGCTACTTAACAGTAATATAGTAAGTAAAAAAATTAAAATCTATAGCATTTGAAATCCCCATACCAAAAAGCTTACTTCAGGTATAAAGGAAATGCTTGATATATATTTTTTAAATTCATAAGAAATTTAATAAAGATAAAAAAATATTATATTGAAAGAAGAATATTGCTAATAAACTAAATGGCCAACATATTTCACTGCTAAATAAAGCAATTGCCTTAACTGATATTAAATATATATTAAAGAAAGGCAAAAACAGTAAAGCTCCAGGATTAGATGGTTTAAGTATGGAATTATATAGTCTACTTCTGTTAAATGTTTTAGAATTACTGAATGAAATTTTCTTGATAATCCAGAATGATGAAATAATTCCTCCTTCATGAAAATATTCTGTAATACCACATTTATTTAAACAAGGCAATAATAAAAATGTAGTTTCATCATATAGAGCTATTTCTTTATTAAATTTAGACTATAAAATAGGTACTTCCATTTTTGCTCTAAGATGAAGAGATATAGTAGACACATTAGTAAGGATGAACTGTGATTTATTGTTAATAGGTTAACTTATGGTAATATCAAAAGGGTAATAATTTTGGATTCAGCAGGTGGTTTAAATAAAAAAAAACACTATATCTAGCCTGGATATTGAAAAACCTGTCAATTCTGTTGATTCGTACAATTTGTTCAAATCCTTAGAAGTGTTTGCATTAACAGAACAATTTATAGGAATATTAAGAAAGTTATATAGGGATTCTAAAGCATATAGTAAAATGGGCACTTAAATTTCTGAAGGGTTTACCTTAAACATAGATACAAAACAAGTATGTTCTTTTATTATTTGCATTATTCGTTGAACCCTTAACTAATAGCATAAGAAATAAGTATACAATTGATGTTTTTTCTATACATATAGCTTTTTGCAGATGATCCTTTATTAACTATAGGAAAAGTAATCGACTCAATTAAAGAAATAAACTAAGAAATTGAAAAGTGTCAAGAAATATTATTATTGAAATTTAATAACAGTGAAAGTGAAACTATAGTGTTGAGTAAGCAAGTAGATAGTAAGTTAAATGAGATAAAAGTAAATATATTTGGGAAGGGGAAAATTAAAATATTTCAGAATAAAGAATTATCAAGATGTTAATAATATTATTAATCATAATATAGAACATAATAATTGATGAAGTCCTAGTCCTTATTAAAAATGTGAATTTTGTTGTACTTTTGAAGATAGGTTAGTTCTTAATAAAATGATTATATTATTTAAAATTACTTATATATTACATTCAACAGCTTTAATACCTGGCAACAATTTTTTAAAGAACATGAGAAAAACATTAATAACATTCCTATGGTATCCTAAAAAGCCAAAAATTATTTATAGAACTCATATTATATTCTGGGAGTATGGTGGTATTTGCTTTCCTGATATAGAATCATATTCATTTGCAGCAATTTTTATTTCTATTATATCTTGATTAGATTCAAACTATACTAGTCAATGGAAAGCTATTCAAGAACAGATTATATTAAATTAATATAGCATTGTTAAACTTGATAGATTTGAAATATTTAACAATTCCTTCATTTGCTTAATACACATACTTTAGAAGGAAATGCATTTCAATGTTTGGACTCCTCCTATATGAAATCATTCCTAAAAAAAGTTAAGAAATATATTTATAAAATTTAAATAATTTCAAAATGGAAATTCCTGTGTTTTCCCATTGCATACACCTCTGGGCTTGTGGAATGTCAAAATACTATTGAAATGACAATGTTAAAAAGATGTAGGTTAGTGTTATGGCATAACTGTTTTGAAAAAGGGAAAGCTAAGACATCAGAACGACGTTTAATGGAAAAATATAAGTTGGATGAATCTGTCAACTAATACTGTCTATTAGAAAGAAATAAGATTACTTTGTAAATAACATGAATGAAAGGGTGCAAAATACTATCCCCATTATATAAATACAATGTTAATATTGAAGTTAATTTAACCCACAAAGGAAGTTTGTCTAAGGTTATACTGGAAAGTGTTTAGTTGGAAATATACACAAAGAGTATTTGTCCCCCCTTATAAAATTTCCAAATGTAGTAAAGCAGCTCTTTGATCTGCTGGAGATGCAGTAAGGAAGTGAAAGATGACTGGGGGCATATGTTTATGGATTATGAGAAATTAAATCTTTATTGGGAAGAGATAAGTCATTTTTAAAGGACTATGACCAGATAATTGTTTTATGACTAGAGCAACAATATTAATAAATGTTCTACTTCAATTGTTTATAAAAGCCAAACAACAAATATGTTTTGCATCTCCTTGCAGGAGCTAGGAACATTATTACAAAAGTTGGAAAATTAATTCAACTGCTATCTTTAGAAAAAAAAAAAATTTTAACAACAGTTTTATGTAGAACTGAAAAAGAAATGATTAAAATAAGGTTTGTAAATAATATTAAGAACTCAAATATCTGGGATAATCTTGAAACTTTGTTACTGAAATACTAAGATAATTGATTTGTTATCTGCATTAGCTAACTCTGATGATTAATGTGCTTTTGATATTATGTGGCATTATATGTAAAACTAAATTTCTTCCTTACTTTGTTTATATTGCATATATGTTAAAACAATAAAAACAAACAAAAGAATATACTGTAGTAAATCTGAAGGAATTAAATAAATAATTGAATTAAGTCTTTAGTATAGGTACTTCTAGAACACTAGACATGTTTTGGCTTTAGATGGTCTATGGTACATTTTTAGAACATTTTTCATTCTTATATTCCATGTCATAGCTGACAATACAGAATGTTATTACATCTTTAAAAAAAGTAATGTATCCTCATTTAAAATTACTCCAGCATTCTGGAACATTAGTGGAACTCTTCTAATGTAAAGTGTATCACTATTAATGAGATTGTATTCCTTCTTCCTTATCAGACTTTGACTCTGTACAGAGTGCATGACCTCAGTAATATCATTATAAATCATACAAGTAAACAGCAGCACATTGAAAACAGCTATCATAAAATGTAAAGAAATGTAAAATGTAAAGGAATATAAAAATAATGTAAAAAAAATTAAAAAACAAGCATCTACTGAATACAGTACAGTGCTTTATAAAGTTAATAAATTACACTGAGTTGTTGAATCCAGTTACTCAACTTCTGATATCATCACTAGGTAGGTAATTGGATAGCTAGGATATCATGTTCAGTTAAGGTCATGAGTATTTGGTCTAGATAGAAAATACCATCAGCAGTGCCTCAGACGGCTCTGCCCTAGGGTCTCTACTCTTTGATATATACTTCTGTGACATGAAAGCTTATATCAGGGGACTATGGATAATCAAGTTTGTTGATGATTGTAAACTGAGATGGTTATGAAATCCTATTCTGATACTCAAATTCTGCAGCTAAGACTGGAACAAGCTCATACTTGGTCCACTAATCATTTGCCAGTGATCAGCATCAAGACATGCAGCACAGTGCCTTTTTGTAAGTCTAACATCACTGTCATTTACCATGTATATGATATTCCACTTAAATCTGATGCAGTCATCAATGACTTAGGTATCTATATTGAAAAGAGACACTTATTTGAAAACCATGTCTTTGCAGTGGTTAGAAAAACTGTCTTGCACAGTGTATCCTTTGCTGTATACCCTCAAAGTCCAAATTCTTATTAGGCCTTTATTCCTCTCATGGTTGTCCCATCATCAAATGTAATGCTCCTTTTAGTATGCACCTTGTTAGGCACCTAAACTAGATCAAAAGGCAGCAATGTTTCTTCAAGACAAACATCACAATTGTCAATATCCTTGACAATTTAGATATGGTAAAAGCTCTGTTCCTGTATTCAGTGTCAGGGATGGGACATGACCTCTACTTATCCTTCTGTGCTATGGAAGGCACAGTACACTTTGTACTCCTTAACCTAACTAAAACCATGGTAAAACAAACACTTGCTCTAGAGGTCTACAACACTATAACAACATCATAACTTGATGGAGACCCATTCCTACATACCTATTCAAACATACCTCCTGTTTCTTCAATCATCTTCCTTTATATATGTTGAGTACTCCATAGCAACCTTTAAAATCAGACTGCAAGATGGGATGGGTAATACCAAATTTCCATTTGGAATATATGGGGAAAATATACTAAACAGATGACATTGTTAGCCTCCTGGCAATATTGGTAATGTGCTTGAGCTTCTAAATGGTTTGCTTGGCTGTAAGCCCAATAATAACCTATGAACAGAATTGAAGTCTAAGAGCAGAAAAAAATAATCAGTGGAAGACCCTACAATGAGGGTACATTTTTGAATAAGTATTATTCACAAATTTGTATTAAAACACTATATCAACTTGTATTTAGAGACTAATGAGAAGTCTGTTACTACAGTCTTTGACACAAATGACCTCAATATTACTGATGTTATCATTAGCAAAGTAGGGTAACCATTCATAAGAAAAGTCTGATACAAACATCAGTAAGACTTGAGACCTAGGAAAAACTCATAGAACTTCTCCATTTATAATTTGTATAGATTAGAAAAATCAGAAGTCAATTACCAGATAAAAATCTATGTATGGCTTGTCATATGGCATGAATAGAATCCATAAAATAATAAAAATTTCACCCAATACACCAATATTACTTCATTTACTCTCTGATGCTCACTTTATTCAGTCCAGGGTTACAGGAAAACTGAAACTTTTCCCGGCATTCAGTGGTTACATTCATAAATACATACATGCATTTACATATACACACATACATACACACAAGCACATTCCACGAAAACAGAAACACACACTACACACCTAAGAACAATTCTGATGATTGTCAATTCAACATTCTTCAACAAGGAAACGTAAGCCTTGGTTATAACTCACGATGCTAGAATTAAGGCATGCACACTCCACACCATAGGCATCTTTACTGGAGAGCCAAACTGGAAAAATAAGCACTGAGAGACATTGATGCTAAATGCTATGCCACTCAACATTATAAAATCTGAAAAAAAAACAAAAAAAAAAAACAGAAAGCAGATCAGAACTTAATGACTAATGACTGGAAAGGAGAGTGTGGCTGAAATACACACGAAGTAAAATGTGGTGTTCTACACATTTACAGTTTAACTGCAGCCCTACTCTGGCAGCCTTCTTCATTCATAGTCACTGCACTACTTCATGTTCCTCAGTAAAACGCAAAGGAATAAATGGGAAAAACATGTAGTCATACAGACACACACACACACACACACACACACACACACACACACACACACACACACACACACACACACACACAATTTTTAAATATATTTTAAGAAATGCATTTCTTTTAATATCCAAGTTCCACATTCAGAAATATTTAAAGTTAATTTAATAAGAGAAAAAAACACACCTTACAAGGAACCAGTGATCAAAAAGTCCCATGATACCATACTAAAAAAAAGACTGTAATTTTACTTAAGTTTTGATTACCAAACAAGATCCTCACATGGCTGTTAAACCAGCATCTTCCAAGAAGACAGCTGAGAACAATCTAGAGATGAGGAAAGAGCATAACTGGGCATTCCTAGATTTGAAAAAAGTATATGAAAAGGTTCCAAGAAAGTTGATTTGGGCAGTACTGAGGTGGTTCGAAGTACCTGAAACATTGGTAGAATTAGTGCAGGCTATGTACAAAGACTCAGTTACTCAAGTACAAACAGAAGGTCTCATAGATGGGTTCCCAGTGGGAGAGGGTGTAAATCAGGGTTCAGCTCTGAGCCCACTGCTATTCATACTGGTCAGTGATTATATTACCAAACTGGTTGGAGGGGACAGATCAACAAAGTTGCTGTTTGCAGATGATGTGGCATTACAGGCAGACTCTGAGCAATACCTTCAGCAAAGGTGAGAGGAACATAATGCAAATTTGAAGTCACATGGGATGAAACTAAATACATATAAAACAGTGGTAATGGCAGTAAACTGGGTAAATCTGAAGAAGATGAGAATTGAGATAAAAGAGAAGATAGTGGAATAGGTAAATAGCTTCAAGTATCTGGAATGGGTGGTTGAGGAGAAGGGAAGTCTGAATGAAGAGGTCAAAGCTAGAATCAGAGAGGCTGCAGCCAACTGGCATAGAGTGTCAGGTGTAGTGCATGACAGAAGAATGCAAAATAAACTGAAAAGTAAGGTGTATAAAACAGTAGTGTGACCAGTACAACTGTATGGTACAGAAACCTGGGCAGTAAAGGCAGAGCAGATGAGGAAGCTAGAGGTGATCAAAATGAAATGCTAGAGATGGGTGGTAGGATGCACACTGTGGCACATATGAAGACATGAGGACATAGGATCAGAAGCCAAAGTAGTTCCAGTTGCAGAAAAGATCAAAGGGAACAGATTACAGTGATTCAGGAAAATGTGCAAAAAAGCAGAAGAAGAAGATTTGAGACAGACAGGATCATAGAATCATAGATTCATAGCAGGTTACTAGGCTAGTGGTCCAAAGGCCTCTACAAGCCTAGCCATGTTATACCCTTGTTCCCTTATGGACCAAGATATACAGTCTATGTCTGTGCATGAATCTAAGATCAGCACTGTCTGTTCCTGTCTAAGAAGGACACAAGTGAAACCCCTGGTGTAAATTTATGGTTTCCTATCCCGTTATTTATGTTACGCTTAAATAGGGTCATTGAGGACCTCTGTTTTACATGAATTGGGAGTTTGTTCCAGAGGAAAGACAACCTTTGGGAGACATATCTGCATGTCCTGTTAATATTGCAGGCTAGGCTAAGTGAGTGAATCTTGTCCCATTGGATTTGTGGATGGGCAGCAGTGTTATCAAAGCAGGGTCTTAGACTGCTGTGTAGGCCAGGCATAAGTTGCCTCTAGGCAGTCTATATGATATTAAGTAAAGTGATAGGGCCTTCAGTCTGTCCATGAAAGTCATGTATGGTAGGCCTCGATTTTCTTTGTGAGAAACCTCTAAGGTTTCTCCAGTTGCTGCAGATGTCTGGTGAGGTACATACAGAAAGGATTATTGTACTCTATTATTGATCTGATGAGAGCCGAGTACAGAAGAGTCATAACCTCCTTAGATTTGGATGTTATACCCTTGTTTATGAGGTGTGCACCATAGAAGGCCTTCCTTACTACTGTGGACACCTGATGTTCAATTAAGGTTGCTATCAACTTGCATTCCTAAATCTCTCATCACTGGGTTTGAACTCAGGGGGATATTATTAATGTTGTAATTAGCAGGGGGGTTTCTTTTGCAAAAGGGAATGATAATGAACTTTTTGTGTTCAGTTTAAGTCTGTGGCTTTGACACCAATCATTTGTTTGTGTAAGCCCATTTTGTAGTATGTTCACATCTTTAGGGGATTTGATGATTGCTCCAAGTTTGCAGTTATCAGCAAACTTGGTAAGCCGTAGGCCATCGATTATCACTTGGACTTCTGTAAAATAGATAACAAACAGTAGGGAGCCTAGCACAGACCCCTGTGGAATACCACTTGTAACAGGTCTGCTAGTAGAGTTGGCATCCCCAGTTTTGACTATATGTGTTCTGTTTGTGAGCTAGTTGGCAATGTATCTAGTGACAGAAGGGTTAATCCCCAGCTGGGTGGGTTCCTTAATGATTCCAGAGTGAGGGACTGTGTCAAAGACCTTGGCTAGCTTGAGATAGAAAATGTAAACTGTTTTTCCTTTATACAGGGCCTTGTTGACATTCTTGAAGAAGCCCGTTAGGTTTAGCATGCAACATCTGCACTTAACTTAGCCAAACTGGGTCATGTCAAGAGTTGGAACGTCACCTATATCTTTGTTGATAAAATCCATGATGATGATTCTCTCCATGGCCTTGCAGATAAGGCTGGTTAGGCTTATTGGCCTATAGTTCCCAGGGTTGGTTGAGGAACCCCCTTTGTGCAAGGGGTTTAGTATTACTGCTTTCCATTCAGCTCGGACAAAGCCAGTTCTTAGACTGAGATTGAAGAGCATGCTCAGTGGTTCCACTAACTCCTGTTTTAGACCATTTAATAGGCAGCCTGGGATTTTGTCTGGTCCCATAGAGGCTATGTTTTTGCCCTCTGAGATTGCAGCTATGACCTGCTCTCTGGAGATACTAGGCAGATGACTGATGACAGGTATGTTATGGGGCATGATTGGAGAGGACAGGGGAGTGACGTTTTCAACAAACCTGTTTGTTATCAGTATGGCAATGTCCTCAGGTTCAGTATAAGTGTCACCGTTCACAGCTAGTTTGGCACCAAGTTGGGCCTTCCCTTTTAGATTTTGGACATAGCTAAAGAATGCTTATTGATTTACCTTAGCTAGAGATGCTAATTTAGTTTCATAATTATCTTTAGAGGACTTTACAAGAAGTCTAATCTGCTTGTTTATGCTTTGGAGGGAGGTCTTCCTTTGCTGGGACTATTCCCTCTTGTTTTTTGACAGCAGTTTTTTTTTTGTATTGTATAACTTATTTATGCGGGATGTCCAGCAGAGTGACTTATTTTTTCATGGGTTTTTTTATTTGATCTGTTCTGGAACAGCTGAGTCTGTACATTTATTTAGGTGTTTATACAGAACATTTGTGAACACATTAGTATAGGGGTCATTACTGTCATTGTTGGCAGGGGGGGGGGCTGACACTTTTGATGCCACCGTTCAGTAGGCTATAGTTTGGTCTGAAGAATTTTTTAAGTTACTTCCAACGAGGCTGATTTATGATCAGACTTTACCAGGGAGGGCTCCACACATGGGTGGTGCAGTGATCCCCCATGTTGGTGAGCACTATGTCAAGGATGTTAGAGCCCCTTTGAGGGAGCTGACTACCTGCTCCAGACCATTTGTGTTAACAAAGTCCAGAAACCTTTGGATGAGTAAATTTGTGCTCATATATGTTACCCAATCAATGGAAGGATAGTTAAAGTCACTCTTGACCAGAGTATTTGGCTGTACTGAGAGTGACTCAATTAGGTCCAGGTATGCTGTGTTGTTTTTATGATTCATGGTGCGGGACCTATAGTTAGTAATAACATGGAGGGAGCTCTTTCCTCCATTAGTTGGACTTAGAATAACTCTAGAGAGTCTTACTATTTAACCAGTCTAAAGGTGTATATGTCTTTAATGAAGATGGATACTCCTCCTCCCTTGTTTTTTTCATATTTGTTGTGTGGTTTGAATGTGTGGAAGGCATTGTAGCCCTGCATGGTCGGGGTACTCTCTGAGGCCTTGAATCACGTCTCTGTGACTGCGCAGATATCAGCATCTCCCAGGGTGAGAAACGCTCCAAGTAAATGCAATTTCTGATTTAGACTCCTAGCATTAAGCAGCATAACCCTGAGTTTGTTTCTGGAGGATATTTTTTACTGGGAATTTTGTTCTTATGAAGTTGCCTAAAAAGGCAATATGGGGGAGGCAAGTAACTTTCCCATCAACCTAAAGCCTAGAGGCGACAGGTGTAGACCATCTCTGGCAAAGCAGTGTGGTCTGTCGACCATATCATCCCAGGCTGCCAGATACTGGTTCTCCCTGGATTGACTCTAGAAGCTAAGCTAATTGTTGAAGTCAATTATTTTGTGTTTGTATTGTGAGAGAAGAATACTGATTAGGGCTAGGAACACACCTACCTGAGACACATAATCTGAAATCTCCTTCATGTCTCTCTTCATATAGTCCAGTGAAGTAGGACTCAAGTCATGCACTCCAACATGGACTACGACAGAGTCATAACAGTACTTGTTGTTGAGAATGGGAAAGGCAACCAGTCAAGCACAGTGCCAAACAGAAGTACAGCAAAACAGCAACAAATGCTGCTACATACACAAGTAGGTGTACATAACTCAAACAAACGTTTAATCCAATGTGTATATGTTATGCACATATGCCATGCAAAAGGTAACACACAGGTCTAGATGGGTATGTATGTCTGTCAGTGGTATACATTGAATGTACATGAAATCAAGATTGTTACACACACATACATCAAGGGTATAATAACATGTTCAAAATTCTAACAGTACAACAAAATAAATATAGCAGGTTGTGCACATGGATGTGAAAAAAACTACAATAGGTAATATACAAGTCTAATGAGAACAAGGATGCACTGAAAACATTAGCCAGTGACTTGTGTGCACATGTCCTGCATTGTACAATGCCCATACATATCGCATAGTCATTGTGCCAAATTAATAAATGACAATGAACAGTAATTTTAACAAAGACAAACATACCTGCAAAAAGTAATAGTGAACTATGAAGGTGGGAGGCAGATGGACAACCTGGGCCCACATCAGGGTAAAGCAGGACAAGATAAGTTGAGACAATGCAAATGCATGTGTTCGGCACTCAGGGTTCTGTAGAAGCCACACAGAAATACATTTAACCAAATATTTTATTTATTAATTTGACATTTGTTGAATGAGTTGGTCCAGCTGAGCAAAAAGGCCCATTTTCAGTAGAGACCTGAGGAGAAAAGCTCCAACAAAGATTGTAGAAAAATCACATGACATTGAAATTACAAAAGTTGCATACATTTGTTACAGTAATTAGAAAAACATATAATAAAAAATGGCTAATTGTGATGTAAGGACAATAAGAACAATGACAGAAGGAAATAAAGTGATACAATATTTTGAAGTCATGACAAGCAAAAAATAAAAAATTAGTAATAAGCTGAAATTTTACATATTTACAGTGATCAACCTTGAGATGAACAAGAAGAGCTTCTATATAAGTTTTGGAAATAGATGGGGAGAGAGATAATACATATTTAATAAGAACAACAGAAAGAGTTTTGGAAAAAAGATAGAGAGAAGGGGAAGTGAGAGGAGGTTGAGCAGGAGAGATGCATGGTTTATGCGGGGTCTTTTTTGAAAGTGTTGTGGTGTGTAATCTTTCTTATGATGGGAGAGAGTTTGTTCCAATGTTGGGATACTGAGTACTTGTATAATAGTTTTCCAGAAGCTCTAATGGGTTTATATATTTGAAGAAGGTGTTAGTTGGTACTATGGACTGGGTGTGTGGGGGTATAGGAAGATATAAGATTGGCTAGAGAGGGGCAGTTAGTAGGTTTGTTGGGTAAGTAGTGGGTTAGGTTAAATTGGGAAAGTAAAAGTTGTTGGGGGAATTCAAGCCACAGTAGTTGTTTTAGAGCCAGGCAGTGGTGTGTTTTGTGAGGAGGGTTTGCAGAAAATCTGGGGATTTTATTATAGCTATGTTCAAGCTTGGTAGTTAAGGAGGACTGAAGGTTGGTAAGGGTTGAAGCAGCATAAAGTAGACTGGGAAGTAAATAGGCCTGGGCCAGAGATACCCTAGATTCCTTTGTGAGGTATTTGCTATTTTTGTAGAGGCGACCAGGTTTTTGATTTTTTTTTTTATTGACTGTTGGGCATGGAGGTCGAATTTTAATTCATCGTTGATTATCATACCGAGTAACTTAGTGTGCGATTCTACATTTATGATGGCATTATTTAAGGAAGATATGGAGAATGTGGGTTTGAGGTGAGAGAGAGATTCTGTGGAATGCTGATATAGATAAGGAGGAAGGGGGAGCAGAAGGAATGCCATCTAACTGATTGCCTTCAATTAGAGAGGTAACTAGAGAACCATTCAAGGGTGGAGGTTGAGAGATTGAAGGTGGCTAGGGTGGGATATTGTATTGAATGCTTTTCAAAGGTCTAAGAAGAGACATGAAACTAGTTTATTGTTGTCTCGGGCATCAACTATATTGTTAATGAAAGAAAGAAGAGTGGTAGTGGTACTATGATGTGGGCGGAAACCTTGTTGGGTTGGTGTCAGATGGTTTTTTGGATAAGGAATTTGAGAAGCTGGGAATTAATACATTTTTCAAGGATTTTTGAGAGGGGAGAGGATAGCTATGGGTCTATAGTTGGATGGATGAGTGGAGTTGCCCCCTTTATGGACTGGTATGACATAGAAGGTTTTCCATACATCAGGTACAGTGGCTTCACAAATGGATCTATTGATGAGAATTGAGACCAGATAAGCAAAAGAATTGGCTGCCTGCTTGCGAAAGAGAATAGGTAGATTATGATTAGAGGGGGACAAGGCCTTAGATTTTGGAAGAGGGATTTAATATATGAGGTGGCTATGAGGCTGAGAGAGAAGATGGTAGGATCAGAGTGTATGGGAAGAGAGCTAGTATACGTTGAGCTGTGGGTAGGGTTGGTAAGTTTTTGAATAGTATCAATAAAGTAATGATTAAGAAGGGTGGCAGTGTGCTGAGATGATAAATTAGGATAGGGATTAGGAGTCTGAGGGTTTCCAAGGTGGAGGATAGTGTTGATGGCTTTCCAGAAAGTTTTGGAATTAGTACATTGGCTAGCCTGGCCCTTGAAATAAAACTTTCATTTATCATTGAGTTAGTGTTTTTATCAGGTTTTTAAGTTATTTGAAATGTTAATGGTTGGTGGGGGAGTTTGATTTTAACCAAATTTTCCATGCAGAGTCTCTTTGGTGCATTAGGGTGCAAGTTTCTTTTCACAGCCAGGGTCATGGTTAGATTGTATCTGGATTTTGTGTACGGGACTAGTATGTTTAGAATCTGCAGGAAAATATTGTTTAATTGTAAAATGGCATCACTGAGAGGGAGATTATACTGGAAGGACCAATCTACAGATGAGAACCTGTCATTAAAAGTTTTAGGGTCGAAGCCAGAGAGTTTCCAGCAATCTCTGTAGAGGTGAGGTCTACATATTTGAGGGGAGTGTTTTTCAATACAAATAGGGTGGTGGTCGCATAAGGTGTCGGGAAGTGTTCTGGGGTTGTGATAGAGGTGAAGGGTGTTAGTTAATATTCAGTCAATAATTGTGTTGGTTTTAGACAATTTATTTAAGTGGGTTGGTGTGGTAATGAGTTAGGTGAATCCAAAGAGATTGATGCTTTGGTCTGGGGAGTTATCACTTAGTACTTTCCAGTCTATGTCTATATCCGCTAGTATTATTTTTTCATAGGACATGTTAAGGGATAGCCATGATAGCATGCTTTCAAGAATAGAGATATTTTTTCAAGGAGGGATATAGATTGAATCAATTACAAATTTTTGTGGGTGTTTATATGGCAGTTAACTAAGAATAGTCTGACAGGGGAGAAATCGGGTAGTTTTGTGGATAGGGGGGGTGATGTTAAGTTCTTCTGAGTAGATTAAGGCAACCCCAACTCCCTTTCTAGAGAGCCTATCTTGATGGTAGGTATTGTAACCAGGGGGTAGGATTATATTATTTGGCATGTGGAGTTTTAGCCAGGTTTTGGATAAGCTAAAGTTATATGGAGTATAGTGGGAAATGAAAGCATGCATGTTGGTAGTTTTGTTTACAAGGCTTTGGATGTTGATAGATACTATGGAGAATGTTTTAGTAGATACAGAAGAGGAAGTTGAGGAAGGAGGTACAGAAAAAGTGGTGGAGGAGGAAGGTGTTGTAAGGTTAGAGGTGGAGATTGATGTGGAGGGACCTGGGTTAGGGTGTATGTCATCGGCTAAGAGTAGAATATTAGCCAGTAAGTTGAGATTTGGATAGGAATAGCTGTAAAAGAGACATTTTAGTTTAGTTTTGGGTGACAGAGGTGGGCTGGGTGTGAAGACTTTGGATTTGAATTGTTGGTAATAAGAGAAATTTAATAAAGAAGGAGAAATGGAGTATGAGAAGAGCAGGGTATAGTTAGGAGAAGGGCATAGTTGTGTTCTACGTGGGAGAGAGTAGGTGATGGTTTATGGTATATAAGGAGGGTGTGATTAGGAAGTTTAGTGGGATAGGAGAAGTAGGTTTAGGGTAATCAGAAGGATCAGATACAAGCTACAGAACGTCAGGGCAGGTGTGGAGAGTGGAGGGAGGGAAAGGGAGGAGACAGAAAGGTAGTGATTATGTGAAGGAAGAATGGGGGAGTGAGAGGTTGGAGTGAGTCAGAGGGGGAGTTTTGATTGAAGGTGATGTAATACCAAGGGTTGGGAGTAGGAAGAGGCAGTGTTGAAAAGTGGATTTGGGGAATGGGATGTGGGCAGAAGAGAGAGTAAGCTTTAGTTTGATGTGATTGGTTGTGGAGAGGGGTGGAGAATGGAGATATAGGGATATAACTAAGGTGCTGGGTGGGTTGCAAATAGGGGTAGGGTAGGGTAGCGGAGCAAGACCAAGTGGAGCGAGGTCGAATGGAGTGGCCCTGAGCCAGCAAGGACTGAACCCTCACTAAAAAAAAACAATCAATGCAGTTAGAGCTAGCAGGTAAGATTTTCCACTAAATCTAATAGCTAAAAACCAGGCCAGCTCGAGTTAGTTTAGAAGTACTACAGAATAACTTATGGCATTTGAATATCTTAAATGTGCAGGGTGTGCTTTCAGGTATGAGACTAGGTTTTGCAGCCGGTTTTGCCAATTGCACTAGAGTATGTGGAATGTAGAATTTGGATTTTATCTCAGTTTAGTAAGACCTGGGGAAAACCAAGAACATAAAAACATATGTGATGAAAGGGAATTAGGGAAGGGAAATAGAAAATGTATGTCAAATGTCCAGATAGATTGCTGATGTCCACAGAACTGGACATGTATAAAACCCACATACCAGTAATGTGCAACCACGTTACATCAACATGCATAGGTAAGCAAGCTAAAAATTACAAGCGCATACACATATATGGTATTCATGCAAATATCAAATATAGAAATACAGGTGTATGTCAACTACCCTGCTCATTATTGAGCAGTGGACACTCCTATGAGCATCATTACAGTACATCAGCAGTAATTTAGTGAAAAGTCAAATATCAAAGGAACATGTGTGTGTCAGTATGTATGTAACTATGTGTACAGATTAATGTTGAATTGCTGTTTGGTGCAGTCAGAAAAGGAGGATGGCACAAAGACAGGATATACCTGTAAATGGTCCCACATGGCATCAGTATTACCAGCCCATGACACACAACACCACATCATGATAGCTGTCATCCAAAAAACATGTGGAATGACATGTCTGTATGTTTCAAATACCGATACAGCAAAACAGAAATCCAAGGCATAACAGACTAGTAGTGATCGAGTATGGAGAACATATGTTGTCTGTCAGTTGCCTCAGTAACATACACATTTACAGGCTAACTCTTGCAGCACTATCTACAGGTTAACTGCCACAATGCATGGGCAGTTGAATGTGAGTGTGGAAACTGTAATATGTTAATTTGTGTGTCATACACACATTGAGACCAAAGTAAATGTCACATGACAGTAACACATAAGCATGGCAGATACATGGTATGCATGCACAAGAGTGCATATACAGTCCAGTCAATGAAATAGCAATCACCATATTGGCAGCATAACACAAGTGGAGCACACAGACAATACCTAAGGACCAGAAGGACCAGAGGGACCAGGCTGATGGGGTTCAGATTCTCAAATGACCTCATGAGCTATCACACTGAATGAATCCCACATAGCCCATGCCATATCCTCAAAGAAGGACCCCCATCATGTGCCTCATCTGTGTTTGGAACTCATCAGTCATGACCTCCTGGATCTCATCTCAATAATTGTTTTGATCCCAATTGTGTTGACATCTCCACCATGGTGTAGGCAGGATGGCTCAGGCAGGGGTGAGTCCATGTTCCTCCTCATCATCATCACCATCATCATCATCCTCAAAAGACTCTGGCAGTGGCATTGCATATGCTTGTCATCATCTGTGGAACAGAAAATGTCCATTGGTCCCATGTTCTGTAAAGATTAATTGCAAATCACAACAGAAAACAAAAGCAAATGTCTATCATGCTGAACTGTCTCATAAATATCATAGCACAACACAATATGATTATGATGACAATTTTCACAGGGATTGACATACATCCATTATGGACAGAGTTACCAATGGCTATATATGTCTTCGTCCTAAAAAGGATATCAGTATTCTTTTCTGAAAAATTCTATATGCATATAAAACACACACATGGGTCATTAGCTTTGTAAGAAAGTATAAATGAGCAAATAGACACATTGTACTATCTGCATTAAATGAGTTTGATGAGCAACTAAACATGGTCAATTGTTAATATAAGGAGAAAGTATTCTGACAATACTGTGGACAAAAGGCAAGCTATATGACAAACATCTGAGACAGGCAGCATGTTAATTGGATGAACATATACCAATATAATGAGTACAACACCAAAAACAATCTAATATGTTCAATTAACACAGTTGTTGATATATGAGACTCTAATAAATCTGTTACTATCATATTGTATGTGTACAACTACATGCATTATCTACTAAAATAATTAGTAATCAGTACCTTAGAAAATCAAAACATTGTGAATATGCTTGCTGATACTGAACTGCTGCAATCAAATGCATGTCTTCTGAAGTGTCTGTAAACCTAGGCTGTAACTGTGTTCTTACAAAATTACCAAAGCAGTCAGAGACAGCTACAATACCAATGTTGAACTGAAGGGTACGCTGACTATGAACTGCTGAAATCAAATGCATATTTGTTCAATTATCAGTAAACATAGGTTATAACTGTATTTTTACAAAAGCTGTTTGACACAGATGCAATACTAATGTAGAAGTGCAGGGTATGCTACACATGCTGCAAACCATAGTATAACACCTAACACAGCAGACACCCATCCACTCTGTAAAAAGGCACAACACAACACATCAGTCACCAGAAAGACATGCATACAGCACCAATCAAAGCACTTGCACATACATGCAAAACATCCACATCAAAAATTTGTGACAGATACATCATCCCAACCATTATTAAGCTTGTGGAGTAGATTTCAAAACTGTGAGTTGAAACAATGGTTCAAGGATACATAAAATATCAACATTGTTAGATTTTATTCACAGTTATAAGCACACCTACTGTATGATTATTTCACTTACCTTACTGATGCATGATGGATATTCTCACATTCTAATAAATATACATTCTCTCTGTGGTAATCCTCAAGCCTATCTATCCCCTCAATGCACATGGCTCTGTGCTAGCTGCAGTCTTCCTTGCCTGAAATAAAAAAAGACAATGTATGAATAATGTATTCCTCAAATAACACTGATATACATTTTAACAAAGTTTTTCTGAAGAGACTTAGATAATCACGACACACAGTTTCCAATGTTTTTATTCAGGTGTTAATATCTTTAAACACAGACTGAAGAACATGAAATTCAAACCTATCACCACAATCGATATCCAGAATCTAACCTTGAGAACTACCTAACACATCTAACTGAAGAAACACAATTTGCATGGAGTGATAAGACTTTATGTTATGACATTGTCTGGATGGGGAATAGTTTACTAATGAAGATCTAAGCTTAGGATTGAAAAGGTGCTGCTCATGTAGCAAACAGTTGTAAAATTACATTCATGTTATCACTGTGTTCAGAAACATTAACAATAAGTGCATGCATTCCTCATGCAGTCCAACAGAGTCATGTATCATACAGCTTCTATGAACAGAACCATACATGTTGCTGTACATAATGGGAAAAAAGTAAGGTATATGTGAGGACCATGATATTCCTTGCAAAACTGCACATCACCAGGAAAATACATACAACTTCCCTGTTCTGCATTTCAGCTAAGCTGCCCATCCCACTCACTCAAAATGTGAGGATGATGTTTTAAAACTCGCTTTTCTTCATAACACTTTTACTTATTAACAAAAGAATTGCTCAGAAATATAACAGGATTTAACAAGATTTACTGCCCCTGTGGTTAAATAACTGATGTTAATGGAAATTTACAGATTATGGATATGTTAGTAGGGATTCAACAAATAAGCAAGTTATAGGACCTATGCTCAAAATATACATTAATATCAATAAGTGTAATATGCTTCTATAAATAAATGCTATGGGTTTATTAAAGAGAGATAACAGTTTCTGATATATGTGCCTCCTGTCTGGATTTGAACACACAGCACACCAAAATATAGCCATAATGGCCTGTTTCTTGAGGATCTGAATTACAAGCCAGCACATGCTGTTTGCAAACTGATACTGCTCTACAAGCTCTGCTATTAGTAAGCTAATGCTATCAGAGTGTTACAAATTAAAGCCATATTTGTAGAAATATGATGACTAAGTGAGTCATTACCATGTATAACATAAACATTAATATAATATAAAATATTGGAACATGGTTCATAAAAAAAAAAAAAAAAAAAAAAAACATTTTCAGTGAATTTAACCAAGGTAACAGGTGCAACTATATGTTTCTGCTATGTGGATTGGAACCCACAACATGCCAAAATTGAGACATGCTGGTTGGTTGTTTTACAGGACAAACTAATTTTCAGCAGGGGTTTCATTTTAGAAAGCAGGTAATGCAGGTGTTTTTAGAAGTCCTGTGGAGAACAGGTGAATATGGAAAGTGCAAACAATTATTGGACCTTTTATTGTAAAGAAATAGCAGCACATAAATAAAAATGTATCTGTAAGCAGTCAGACAGGTATTACTTTTGAAACTAAATAAAAGTGTGTGTGTAATTTTGTAGGAAGAGTGTTGCAATAAAGTTATATACATGTTCTTATTGCAACGTATAATGCTGTCATAGGTTATACTGTGGAACTATAATGGAAAACTATGAAGTGTGCAGTCATCCACGGCCTAGGCACTATAGGTGTCTGTGACCCACAAGGAGAATGGCTATGTGAAATTATGCAGTTAGATGTACATCTGCAAATGACATTATTATGGATATATATACACATTTTTAATAAATTAACAACATTGGAATCAAACCAACAGTTCATAGAACAGTATTAATACATGGTTATAAAAATATTTATCTGATATATACGTATGAAAAAGAGAAATATCTTTAAAACCTGTAGCAATGCTCAGGTATGTACAGAATATTGATGCTTACTAAAGGGATCTATGGGCTGTTCCACACCTCAACTACCCTCATTCAAAGCTGGTCCATGTCCCACAGATGCAGGACATCATAACTGTGATGAACCTGCAGTCCACTATGGTACATCCCTGTCCTTCATCGGTACTCCATCATGATGCAGTTCCAACCATTGAGCATGGTAAAGTTCCTGGGTCTGGGTCTCATCTTCTTTACAAGTCTGCCTTACACTGTCAAATTCTGCATCGTCATTTCCATGTCAGTCCAGTTGGGCCCATAGACACATCTCAGCCTCCTTGAAGTAACATCATGATCCTCAAGTTGAAGAAGTGTGGAAAATACAGAGAAATGCTCACTGAGGTACCTCTCACTTCACAGTTTGCAATGGTCTCATCAGTAAATATATCAAAATCAATATTTGAAAATGGCACTGCTGTCATATTATCAGATCATTGGAAGATAATGGCATGTGCCACACTGGGTGTTTATGCAGTACACCAGGGTGCTTCAAGACATGAATCCAGTTTATGGAGATGTGCATGAATGGGATTCCAAAAAACCTGAATTTTAATGAACTTCATTTATTATGTATGGAGCAAATAGTAGTTAAAGGTCTGTGCATAAAAAGTACACTTTGATTCTATGATACGGAGTGAGGGGTACAGTGGCAATTGGTAGCATTTCTGTTTTGGTGATAAGTAAATTGCTTAAAGTTAGTCATTTGTAAAGGTACATGATCAAATTGATTTTTATTTAAAATGTTTCTTTAACAGAAGTAGTTATAAGTTACTGGAATGATGTTATCTTGAACTTTATGCATCCCGGTGTTGTTCTTTTTAATTGTTTATTTCAGTCCCATATGCAGTTGTACAGACAGACTTCCATTGCAAATGTTACATACTATATGAAGGCTGGTTTATGGATTATCTACAATTTTTACTGGTGGTATAACTACAGAAAATTACAGACTCCAACACTATCTGTATCTAGTATGCGATGTTGATACTATGTATATTTCTTAATCCAGGTCTCCTAACAACACTGTTAAAACATGTGCTGTTGCTGTTACATGTTTGTCTTCAATTATGCTTGTTAACAAAGTTGTTATTAGCACTGGCTCAATATACTAAACACCTGTAGTGCCTGTGGCCTGGCTATGGATCCTGAAGTTTGCAGATGCATTTTACAAGTACAGAATGTTAGTTGTAGTATTTGAATGCAGCATGCAAGCAGACTCATGTGGCACAATGCTGTTATTTGTGAACCCCCCCATACAATATACATGTACTATTGGGGTTTCTAGCCCTACTCATGAACTTTTACAAGTTATTTTTATTTTACCAATGTCATGTATGAAGGCATTGTTATGACTTCTAATATGTCACATTATTATTTCACATAAGTTGTTATACAAAAATTTTCAATGCACAAGAATGCATGCTGTTTATGTTAACATATGCTATTCAGAGTGAAATGCATAAATGGTTTCAAGCATGAATATTATCATGTGTGTATCACTGTCTTTCAGATGGCCAGCCATCCTAAGGATAATAACTTCTCCCCTAGGAAAATTATATCATAGTTGATGTTGTCCACCAACATGGAAGGAGACTTCTAGGCTGTTCAAGTGACACTGTTTGGAAAATTTTAATCTGGACAGACCTCACCAACATGATTACTGCAAATGCAGGCGTCAACCGTTCCAGTGAAACCTGTAAATGATGCTGCTTGGACATGATCCTTCATACAGCCAACAGTGACACATTATGAAAGATCAAGGGATGCCATCAGTGGTGGACCACCACTGACCCTCTGATGATATCACAATAGTTTTGGCCTTGTGACATGTAGCAACAGTGAGCGATATATCCCTGATGGTGGGATTGAAGCTGAAGTTCCAGGATGAACATGTACATCTTTCCATTACAGGGCTGTGAATTAGGATGATTACTGCATATTGCTGTAACATGCATATTCATGAACTGTTTTAGATTTACAACAGCAGAGTTGAGCCATACACACACCCATCCACACAGGGTGAGGTAAGGCTAATGAACTGTATTGATACAACTGATTTACAGACAGAGCTGTCCTAACATTTGTGATGCTGTTAGCATCAATATTCATGGGTCTATCTACTTTGGAACTAAACCAGGGATCAGCAGGTGAGTGAATTTGTACTGTTACTGTGAACACTACTTTGTTAGTGCCTTAATTTCATTTCACAGCACTGTTGTTTACTGTTATATTGTTGTTTCCCTTCCATTGTACACTACAGGTACATCCAGTGAAGGAGAAAGCCATGCATTTTCAAGTGTAGACAGACCAGGTATGTAACAGCAAAACTGTCATAGCTTTCAACAATGTGCAGCCGACATAATACCTGACATGTATGTCAATATTTGGCAATACAGGACCATCTGGTATCAATTTGCAATGTCCATCATTTGCAGCCCGTGTTAGTATGCTGTATTTCTGATGCTGTCAGTATTCTTTTTACTAAATACATGACTGCACTGTCTGTCTTTACTTTTCCAATGCAGGATCCATGGTACAACTCACTACCTCTGCACAGCAGGAGTCTGTCAGTGATATGCTATTATGAATGTTTCACACCTGTCCTTGCTGATAATCCTGCAGTTGACCTCCATTAATACTGTGTCCTTCTTACCATTCCTAGTTCAAGCTGCATCAACTTCCTGAAGTGCAGATACAGGTGGTATGTATGTGTATGTCACACATTCTGCATGTTTTAACTGTGTTCACCTGGTTAATGGTGTAAATTATGTGATCACTTATGTTGTTTCTTTTTCCCTACACTAGTTGAAGTTCATCCTTGTTCAGTACCGCAATCTTCCCATGAGTTCTCGCAAGATGAATGTTTTTTTTTATCACATATTTTAAGTATGTTGGCCATGTAAACAGATTATATACTTCATTTATGGAAACTCTGTGAAACATACATACGGCATGTACATTCATTATTATTTGTAACACTGCCGTGAGAAACAAATGCCATATGTCTTTGATGATATCCAACATGTGATGCAAGGCAAATTGTCCTGATTTGTGTCTTTGTATCTTGCAGCACATCAACTACCTGTATCATTCAGCAGCCCACCCAGTGATCATGATGGTATTCAAGATGTGTCTCAGCATGGTGGTATGGTTCCTGGCACAGAGGACCTTCCGTTGTTTGCAGAGTCCATCCATGAGGTTGACAGTGATTTTGCAGCACATGTAACCTTAGATGTGGAGGTCCACTTGTCTATCCATGTAGAGGATGTGCCACAGTGGATGGTGAATAGGGTGAGACACAGCAAACAACTTTGAGAGCATGGCTGCTGGCAGTTTCACACAACAACCAGGAGCAAGGTGTTGCAGTAGATGTAGGCAAGCAGATGTTTTAAATGGCCAGGTGTCAGAGGGCGTCTGCCTCCTGCTGCAGGGAAATGAACAGTCATAGCAATGACATTGTTCAGATGTCAGTGCACTTGCCTGTGCAAGAGATCATGAGCCACACCAGCTATGTGTCATGCATGAAGGACAAGTGTACAGACACAGTGAGATTATGGCTGCATTGGTCACTCAGAATAAGTCTTCCAGCTGTGGTATGGTCAGTAGAATCCCTGGCCTCAATGATATTGCAGCATTGTTGTACTAGCAGCAGGATTCTGCATTCCCTGACTGTGCTCGGCAGAATGCAACCTGTGAGAGGCAGGCTACCTGGCTACAGAACCACCATTAGCCATCAAGAATCACTGTCTGTGTTCCAACCTGCACAGAGTTCAACTGCTGGTCCATCTGCTCTGGTCCCACCAGTCACAAGGCCTTCAACTCACTGTCATACTCCACCTCAACATGGTTTTGTAACCCCACCCATCTCCTTTGTGGAGTAACCAGGGGAAGAGTTGTCTGTACATGGCCAGTGGAGAGCAGACCATGATGTGAGATTTAAGCAAGTTCACCCTAGACTGCGTTGGAGTGTGTTCAACAGTGTAGTACATATAGCAGGTTCATATTATTGAAATACCACTGTACTGTGATATGTGTCTTCAGAAATTAAAATTCTGCATTTTGTCCCACATGATTTCTCTTTTGTCATCTTATAATATTGCAGAAATATGTATGTGCAGCACTGATGTGTATCCCTTATTGTTTACTAAACAGTGATACAACAATCTCAGTGTGTATGCATACCTGCATCAGTTATGTCCTGAGCTGATGATCCTGTTTTAACACATTTGTACATGTTCATCTTGGAATATGTTATGATTATATTACACGTGATGCTCAGGGTGTATATCTCGTGGGTACTTGGCATTAGATATAATCTGTGTTGTGGTGGGGCAACATTTGAACGTCATAGTTCCGTCTGTGTACTCATGTACATTTTTATTGTCATGACTCAAATATTTGGGTCAGAGGCTGCTGTGTTGCCTAGGTCTGTACTTGTGGTCACACCTCACTTTGCCTACACCTGTGACTTCTCTCCCCATGTCCTCCTGCTCCTCCTCCAACACTTCTGGGATACTGTCTTCAGACATTTAGGGTTCTTGAGGTAGTTCATCCACACCTACAGCTGGAAGACTGCCATGTGCTCTGGTTAACATGTTATGCAGCATGATATGTGTATGCAATGTTATTGAACTGGCGTATTTCAGTTCTCTGCTCCATGGAGTGGATGGAAAGTGTATGCAGTCATCCACATTACTGCACATTGCTGCCAAGAATTTTGCCAGGATATAACTGGCACCTGTCTATGATACTCCAATAGCACCCCCAATGTATCTCTGGAATGTCCCAAATAAGGTTGCTAACTATCCAGAATTTTTCTGGACTGTCCAGAATTAAGGGACACTGTCCAGAAAATGGGAAGGTCAGCATATTGTCCAGAAAAATACCAGGAGATTAATTTTCTTTTAATTTAAAAAAAATTACTTTTTTTAAGGATGTTCTTTAAGAACACCCTTTGCATTTGGTCACACACAGATGCAGAAGACGAAAACAGTATGCAGAATTCCTAGTTATACAGTAATATTTCAAAGTACTGTTATTAGATATTAAGCGGCTATTGTTGGTGGCTAAAAGTTTCAAGCAATAAAGATACTAGCTCTGAAGTACTCCATGAATATTAAATGTATTTTGAAACAGAATGCTACTAAATTATGATACTGTTTTTAGTTATGATGCTGTTTTACTCATGTTTTCACTAAGTGATTAAGCAGAATATTTTTATTGTATTTGATTATGCATTGCAGTAATATTGGTGGGGACTTAATCATTCAATGTGATCAAAGAAGTCTTTTAAATGTTTCTTTTTGTGGGTGAATTCATTTCTGGTGACAGATGTAGTCATAGGCTTCTGACAGATATTAGTAAGTGGTGATATACAAATGTAATGTATCCAGAAGTACAAGTGTGACAAGCATGAGGATGCTGTTGTACTAATCAAATCTAGTTGCATCGAATACTGACAGACAATTTAAGCACACCCCTTTGTCTATAAGGATGATGGTTGCCGAACCAGTATTCAATGGGATCATGTCAGAAGACCATATGATCATTGCACACATTCATGTATCTGATTTTATGACTGCCTTATAAACCTTAGAGTATCACATACACATGATACTGCATATATATATATATATATATATATATATATATATATATATATATATATATATATATAAACATGAGTCCTCAACATTTTTGTTAAATGCCGTTTCTTCAACAAACACAGGAAATGTGGTTTAATGTCATTGGCACGGATAGCCACATAGTGGAAATTTTGATATTGTGTAATGTTGAGATAGGTAAGTGAGGTTGGAGGGGTGAGAGTAATTCTGCATGTGTATGTGAAGTAGAGTTAGGATTGGGGATGAGTAAAGGATAGGTGTTTTATATTTGTGTGCAAGTTTGTATATTTTAGGGTTAGCGTCAGAGTTAGGTTAGGGGATAAGATATAGTCCTGTCTGTGTATCCAAGTGTGTCTTGTGTAGTGGCAGTGTTATAGGATGGATTTAATGAAGGTAAGATGTATGGTTAAGGTTGAGGAAATGGGCAGCATTATAGGGTTAGCACCCATTACTAAAGTGGTATGGGGGAAAAGCTAACTACATAACTCACTTGTGATTCCCATGCTATCATATGACATTGTAAATATTTTTTTTCCATAAATGTACATCATTTATTGTATATTGTTGCTTATATAGCTCTATACTTTAGGTATAAGGTTTATTTCTGTGCATGTTAAACCACCTGTAAGTGTACTATATGCAATACAGCTGTCAGCATTATTTTGTATCTGCTTATTTAGCCTGGGACATGGCTGAAAAGGATTCTCAGACTAGTTTACTGACCTGTGTAACTTGTTATCTCAGCAGACTAATTCATGTGCAGACATAATATACTGTGGCTAACATGTCTGTATTTGTATGCTTTTCTATATGGCCACCCGGGTTGTTTCCCTTCATGTCACTTTTTTGGTATTTATATTGAGTAGGACTGATGTTCCAGATTTGACACAATGGGTGAAAAATATGGTCTCATTATACTAAGAAGCCATTGTTGCAGCTCTGTACTTTCTGTGGTCTAACAGAATTTATATGTTGGTAGAAACACCAGCACTTCATCATTAAATACCAGACTTATTAGTTCACTTTAAGTGCTCTAATTATGTTTCTCTCACTCTCTCTCTCTGGCTCTCTCTCTGTCTCTCTCTATACTTTTAATTTGGGTTTGCCTCTTGAAGATAGAGATTCACCTCTTAACCCCTTCATACCCATGCTAACATCCATTACACAGATGGCATTTTTTTTTCAGGGGCAGGTTAAGCTGAAAAGTGCAGAATTGCTCAGTACTTGGCACAGTGGCATTGTTCTGTAAATGTGCCCGGGCATAACATTACTCTATTAAGTTTTTTTTAATGATGTTGTCATTGCCTTGACTGCATTAAA
The DNA here is from genome assembly GCF_019279795.1 of Protopterus annectens. NCBI lineage: Eukaryota > Metazoa > Chordata > Ceratodontiformes > Protopteridae > Protopterus > Protopterus annectens. Next base: position 72,329,226 of record NC_056727.1, on the reverse strand, counting down.
CTAGAATTCAGCATTATTTCTTTACCTAGTCAAATTTCTGTAACTTCTGTTCATTCCTGTGTGAATTGCTGAAAGCTAACTAATTGCCTGGCAGATGGCTTTATCATTAGACAGATATTTGGCATTTAGTGAGCAGTATACATGGCTAATACATACATTTGCCTTCAGTCTATTTGTTTTTTAAGGTGAAGGGAATATTGTGTTAAGATCTCAGTTGGCACATTGTATGCATTAGATATCTTCCTTTTTGGATGCTTATTAAGAAATCTAGAAATATATCCTTTCCTGCACTAGTAGGGAAGAAGAGCACACCAATATAAGCTATCGCACACCAGAATAAGCTATCTTTCATTGCTGCTACTGAACCAGAAACTGTGTTGTATTGTACATACTCAGCACTGAAAAATGGTACTCTATAACAGAAGCTTTTTGGAATCACTTTGTGACAATAGCTGGCAAAGACGCTCGGTATTTGGGACATTTTATGGAAATTAACACAAATAGAATGAAAGAAGTATTGCTTTATATGTATTGTGCTGAATCCTGCTAGGTTGTTCTACTTAATTCTTTTGTTTGCTTTGTTTTGTTTGAAAGAAACTAAATCATGCAAGTACTGTGCTTCTCAGACATGAATTTCAGAGTGTAGCTAAACAAGATTTTCTCCGGGATGGTGGATTATATTTTATCTATACCATCAAGTGCTTCTTCTGCAAATGTCAATATTTCTCATGAACTTAATGAACCTGTTTTTAGTTTGCCATCCATTCCTTATTGCAATATTACCAGCTTACCATTTTTTAATGTAACATAGGTAAGTTATTCTTCAAGGGCATCAGGCACTGAATTTGTAGATGAAACACTGAAATGTAAAGTTATTTGTGCACAGCAACCTTTTCATTAGTTACAGATCTCTTTAATGTGGAATTATTCAGATGACATTTACTTCTGCAGAGATTGTGCATAGTGACTGATATTCGTGGATTGTAGTGACAGAAGTCTGAATGGCCTTTTATGGTTAAAATGTTCTGAATTGTGCAGTTTTGTCATTATTGGCTCATATGCATTGTTTCATTGCTTACTGGAAAAAAATGTTCAAAACTATACATTTAAAACATTGTCTAACAAGTGGTGCTGTATTATGCAAGATATATAATGTGATTATTATATATTATAATTTACTACAATCAGGAAGGTGAATCAAAGAACTTTTGCATGGTCCTAAAAATGTGTGCACGAGGCCTATGATTGAAAACAGCCCAAAGGTAAACTTAATCCACCACAGGCCCGATGCATTTTCTTTGAATTTAGGTTTCAATGCTGTTTCAGTGAATGTGAGTTTCAAATGCAGAAAAGTTTTAATGCTAAGTCTGTTTTCATTGTGAGACTGTATTACTTTGTTTAGCAAATGTCTATCAGTGTTTGTGCTATAAAATTGAAAATTAATGTTTTAAATTAAATCCAAATATTTGTAATTGTTGTGCAAGTAAAACAGAAAACAGTATGCACACTGAGCGTTTTGAACAGTGTTTATGGCAACTGGGAAGAAATGGAGAAATAGCCAAGTAATGGGACACTGGATTGGCTGCGTGGGAGGAGATGGGGGTACCAAAACTACACGCATTTTGCTTTCACATACTTGTCCAGAATTTTTGACTTGAAAACTTGGCAACCCTATTCCCAGATGCAAGTACCCCCAGGCTGAGGCACACTTTAGTTTCAAGAGGGATGACATTTCTTCACAGACATGTGCGGGGCACATATGTTGTAGACAGCCTGCATCAATTCTCTGTCTAGATGGTATCTATTGATTATTTGCTGGTCAGGCAACTGGTTTAGTTGCAGCCTTGCTCTAACTCTAGCTGACTGCCTTCTAAGATGCACAGCCACAGCTTCATTTATGGCTTGCATCACTGCAGCCTTTTGCATATATTAACAGCAGGTTGCATTTTTATATATTTTTTGATGTTTTGTTACAGATTTCACCATAATCCATAGTATTTGCTTGCATTTCTTGGGGTCAGGAAAGTATGTGCTGAGGGTTTCAGAAATGGCATTAGCATGGCTGTTTCACATTTGAGTTGTATTGTGTGTGCACAGTGCATTTTGGAATCAGACTGGCATAAGCAGAATCCCTATTTATCCTATACTGAATTCTTAGGTACTCAGTCTACCTTCAGAGTGTCTTTTGAAATTGCATTCACAACAGATGAGCTGGTCTTCCTTTAGGGTACTGTGCTGTCCACAAATAGTGACTGTGAACTTTATGGCATCTGGCTCATTGAGGATGCACCAAGAGGTTCTAACACCATCTCTAAATGATAAATCACTGTATTTCAAGTGGTGATAGTTATTTGTTTATCTGTTTATGTTTATTTGTTTCAGGTTAGAGCACTGAACCAATTGACAAATTTGATGTTGATACTAGATAACATGCATGCACATTATTAGGAAAGGCATTACAGAAACCTTGCTTCCCATGACCAGTTTCTTAAAACTAGTGTTGAACCTGCATTTCAAATTACTCCATGACTTAAAATATTCTGACATACATTTTGACATACTTAACATGGCTTTACATGATAATTATCCTTTTCCATTATGGCAGTATGAAATCTGACAAAGTTATAAAACTATCTTTACTATGCAACTTGGTGGTGCATGCACCTTGGAATACAAGATGTCTAGAGCTTTTAACTATCATAGGATCATAGGCTGTTACTAGGCTATTGGCCCTAGGGCCTATACAAGCCTAGTTATGTTATACCCTTGTTCCCTTATAGACCAAGATATATAGTCTATATTTGCAATGCCAATCTAAGATCAGCATCAGTTGCAAATATAAGATCAGCACCGGCTGCCCTGTCCAAGAGGGACATAGGTGGAACCCCTAGGGTAAATTTACGGTTTCCCATCCAATTGTCCAAGTTACACTTAAATAGGGTCATTAAGGAGCTCGGTTTTACATGACTTGGAAGTTTGTTTCAGAAGAGTAGCAACCTCTGGGAAACATATCTGTCTCTTCAGTATGTCCTGTTAATGGTGCAGGCTAGTTAAGATCCCTAGAGCGAGTGACTGTTGTCCAATTTGATCTGCAGATGTGCAGCATTTCCATTAAGGCAGCATTCGAGACTGCTCTGTAGGCCAGGCACAAGTCATCTCTAAGCAGTCTATAAGATACAGAGTACAGTGACAGGGTCTTCAGTCTGTCCATGTAGACCATGTGTTGTCGGCCCTGAATTTTTTTGTGAGAAATCTCTGAGGTCTCTCCAGCTGTAAGTGTCTGGTAAGGTACATACAGAAGGGAGCATTGTACTCTGTTATTGGTCTGATGAAGGCCGAGTACAGGAGAGTTATAAGTGCCTTAGCTTTAGATACTATGCACTTACTTATGAGATGTGCTATGTAGAAGGCCTTCCTTACCACTATGGACACTTGGTGATCAAAGTTAAGGTTGGTATCAACATGCATTCCCAAATCTCTCACCACTGGATTTGAACTTAGGGGGGTATTAATAATATTGAAATTTTCCGGGACTTTTCTTTTGCCAAAGGGGATGATAGTGTATTTTTTTGTGTGTTGAGTTGAAGTCAGTGGCTCTGGCACCAGTCATTTATCTGTGTCAACTGATTTTGTAGAATGTTGACATCATTGGGGTTTCTATGACTGCATCCAGTTTACAGTCATCTGCAAACTTGGTAAGCCACAGGCCATCTATTTTCACCTGTATTTCTGAGAAATAGATTCCAAACAGTAGGGGGCCCAACACAAAACCTTATGGAACACCACTGGTAACAGGCCTGCTGTTAAGAGGTGGAAACTCCAACTTTGATTGTATGCGTTCTGTCGGTGAGCCAGTTGGCCACCAATCTAATTACCTATGTGTTAATCCCCAGCTAGATGATTTTCTCAGGGTCTATATTAGCACATAAAAAGCACAGGTCAATAAATGCCTGTTCACTGACCAATAAACACTGAACTGTCATTTCCGCAAATGGACACTACAGTGAATTTTTTCTTAGGGGAAAAATTGCTTGGCCATTGTCTTGGATTTGCCCTTTTCCCCCATTGTAGTGCAATCTCAAAGTTGGTATATTTAGTTAGGGTAGTGTGGGGGGGCATAGCCCCCCACAATGGGTGATGTGGGTGTGAAGCCCCCCCCCCCCCACACACACACACTTTAATAGCTTTGTAATCCTTTCTTGTTTATGCTTGGCCAAGCAATTTTTTCCTCTAGGAAAAAAATCACTGAAGTGGCAATCGGAGAAATGACAGTCTGCTGTTTATTGGTCAGCGAACAAGCATTTGCTGACCTGTGCTTTTGATGTGTTAATAGAGACCCAGTTCTCAATGATGCCTTAGTGGGGGATTGTGTCAAGGGCCTTGGTCAAGTTGAGATATGCAGCATTTTTCCTACCATGTTACAAAGACATGCATCTGGAGCATTTCTCCCTGGGCCTCTGCTGAAAACTGGCTTTGTTCCAAGCCAGACATTCCCAGTAAACAAATGCTAATAAGAAAATATACAAAATGTACTGTTTTTCTTTCCTCTAGGGCTTTGATGACACTCTCTGCGAAGTCCACTGGGTTTAATAGGCATGATCTTACCTTCACAATGCCAAACTGGGTTGGGTCAAGAGTTTGAAGGTCTTCTATATCTTTGTGGATAAGGTCCATGATGATTCTCTCCATGGGGTTACAGATAAGGCTGGTTAGGCTCATGGGTCTAGAGTTCCCAGGAATGGTTGAGGGACCCTGTTTGTCCTAGGGGATTACAATTGCTGATTTCCACTTTGCTGGGATAAAGCCAGTCCATAGACTGTGGTTGAATAGAGTGCATAGTGGTTCCACTAACTCCTGTTTTAGACAGTTTAGTAAGCAGCCTAGGATGCTATCCAGTCCCTTAGAGGCTGTGTCCTTGGCTTTGGATAGTGTGGTTGGGACCTTCTCCTTGGTGATACTGGGTAGAATACTGGTGACAGGTATGTTCTGGGGTAAGTTTGGTGGGGACAGGGGGTGAAATTTCACCAAATCCGTGTGCTAGCAGGTTGGAGATGTCCTCAAGTTCAGCATAAGTGGTACCATCCACTACTTATTCGGCACAGAGCTGGGCCTTCCCTTTTAGATTTTGGATGCAGCTAAAGAATGCCTTGAGATTATCCTTAGTTAGGGATGCTAATTTAGTTTTGCAAGTAGTTTTACAAGATGTCTAATTTGCTTGTTCCAGTGTTGGAGGGTGTTCCTCTTCTGCTGAGACTGTTCCCTCTTATTCTTTGACAGCAGTTTCTTTCTTTTGTTGTATAACCTATTTATGCTAGATGTCCACCAGGGTGGTTTGTTTTTTGTGATGACCTTGTTTAGATCCGTTCAGGTACGGCTGAGTCTATACATTTGTATAAGTGTTTATACAGGGTATTGATAACATCTCAGTATAGGAGTCACTGCTGTCAGTTGTGGCAGGGGGTTTGAAACTGTTTATACCATCATTTAGGAGGCTACAGTTTGCTTTGGAGAAATGTTTTAACTTTTTTGCTCCTGAGGGGGATCAGGTACAATTGCTACTTCAAAAGAGACTGATTTATCATCGGACTTTAACCGGGGAGGGTCCCACACATGCAGTGGTGCAGCAATCCCCCATGTTGGTGGGTACTTGGTCAGGGACATTAGAGCCCCTTGTGAGGCAGCAGGCTATTTGCTCCAGAGCATTTGAGTTAACAAAGTCCAGGAACCTTAGGGCAAGTGTATTTGTGCTCATATATGTTTCCTAATTGATGGAAGGATAGTTAAACTTCGCAAAGACCAGTGTGTTTGGCTGCATTGAGAGTGAGTCAAAAAAGTACAGGTAGGCAGTGAGGGTTTTGTCATTCATGGTGGGGGCTCTGTAGCTAACAATGAAGTGGAGGTGGGTCTTTTCTACAGTTAGTTAGACTTGGAGTAACTCTAGAGAGTCACACTGCTTAACCGGTCTTGAGGTGTATTTGTCCTTAATGAAGATGGATACACCTCCTCCTTTGGTTCTTTCATGTTCATTTTGTGCTCCAAATGAGTGGAAGGCATTGTAGCCTTTATTTTTATTTATTTTATTTTACATTTGTTGACTAGGAATGTCTGACTGAGCTGAAGCCCTTTTTCAGCAGAGGCCTGGGGAGAAAAACTCCAGTTTTTACAGTTACTATTATTATTTTATACAATAATATTAGAAGTAATGGTACATGTCAAACAACTATATAGCAGCAAAAAGTACTTAGTTAAACAACATTTTTACAAGTTATGCAGGATCCAAATCAGAAGCCATAAAGAATTCAAACTTCTTTTTTTTTATTGCAGTTACTAACCCTTAGGGGCTTATTTTGTGAGAAAATTATATGTTTGTTTTTATCTGTAGTGGATTCAGAAGGGACTGTGTTGTGTGCAGAAGGTTTACAATTGTTGGTCTCAGCTCTTATGGTAAACTTCTAGTGAGTACCTCTGTATATATGGGTTTATGTGTTGTGCACTTATTTTGTGGAAGAGGTGAAGTGTGTGTGCTGACAGTCTGGTTTGTTGTTATGTGTGAGAGAGAGAGAGAGAGAGAGAGAGCACTGATTCCAGATTCACAGTATAGCTGCATCTCTCACATATTGTATTTATATGGTTTAGGAGTAATAGGTTGTCTGTAAACATTAGGCAATTGCTACATTGCCTGAGGATGCCATGTCAAACAGGCTGGCTGGAAAAATGGTGGAAAACTGTCCATTCATTTTGTCTGGTGTATTCTGTAGTAAGTGGTAGGCGAGGATGGTCCAGGTTCTGCAGTAGGACTATTATAAACTGCTAATCTATGGAAAGGTTAAGGAGTAGAGACCTGAGTTGACTCCTCAAGATGTGCAGCTGAGTTGCTGTCTGGGCAGCAGTGCACAGCTGTGTTGAGCAGGGGAGCTTAGGAGGGTTCCCTAACAGTTATCAAGGGAAAATTTGTCTTTATATGTTTGCATCTATATATGGTAGTGCCAAACCCCGCTGGGTGGTGCACAGCAACGGGCAAATGCAGTGGTTAAATACTATGTATGCAGGAAGTTATAAAGTGGCATTAGCTGTCATTGCAGTGTTAAGTAACATGCAATATGTTGTTCTTAATCAGAGTCTTGAAGACCTCACATTGTAGCACTATCTGGACATTAACATGATCCTTTCGGGAAACCCACTGTAAAAGATGACAGCTGAAGTCTCACATAACACTTTTTAACAAGCATTGCAATGATCTCCACGATGAGGCATCCCTTTAAATAATACAAACCATAACGCATTCTCTTTTCATGATGTGGCTGTGCTTAAACTGTGTTACTTAAAATAACAGTAACTGCTAACTGCCATCTGTGAACTCTAATGTCATGAATTAACTATTCTGCACTTATGCCATTAGGTCGACATACTAGATCACAGTGCAGTAGGTTTCAGACCCATAAAGGTCTCTGATTATTGTCACAAAACCATACGCATATTATAGCGTTTCTGTTGGTCTATGCATTTGATGATTATCATGTACAGAATATAGAACAGAATATCCCCAGTGCAGTTCTGAAGCACACAAAACACTGTCAAACTAAATTGTTGTCTACTACTCCTCAGCTCACTGTGTTAACCGCACGCAGCATCCATGACTCTCCAATGCTCTACTCAGAATGGTATTCTTCTTCAGCTAAAAATCAGTTTCAAATATGTGAAAATGCAGTTTGAAATGGATATCATGGCACTTTAAATACATATTCTCTAGCCTCATATTGCAGTACATAGAGAGAATGGTATAACATTTCAGTGAAACTTTAACATTAAATACAAAATAATCAGAAGTGCATTATAGCACTTGTAGAAATGGACTGTAATTAAGCAGAAAAATAAGCTTTTTTCTGTAAGTAGTTGATGTGTTTATGTCTACATAAAAGTACAGTGCTGAAATAACTTTTGCCTCAGAGTGTTAGTGATAAAAAAGCAAAAAAAAAAAAAAAAAAAACAAAATGAATTGAAGAGAAAAACATGATTGTTGGATCTCACTAGGGGAAGTAATGAATTAAAGGAAGATCGGAAGAAGACAGTATAAGTTATTATCTAGTTCATGGTTTCCATTACACACCTCAGTATGATTCTCAATGTGAATATTGGTATTATCTTTTTAATATGTATGTAAGCACACCAGATGTTGCATTGTATTGAATACATTAAGCTATGTGTCACCTAACATAGTGTTCGTGCTTCTGGTTTCCTGTTTTCTGATATTCTTTATTTCCTTTTTAAAATTATGCTTTTAGGCATAATATGTTGGATCGTATTGTTTTATTGTGCAGTATGAGATGTTTTTACTCATGCTAATCCTTCCATTTACTATTATCACAACTGTGTAATTTACATATATAAGCATGCCAAATTCATTATTCATTTGTCCTAAAAGTTCTGCATAGTAAATATTATCAGTTTCACTGACAAATGGTAAAGCTAAATTTGCAAACTTATAAAAACACCCAGGTTTTAAACAAGCCGATGTCCATATGTTATTTTAAAAGCAAACAGCCTCAAGCCAATAATGGTTTAACTGATATTATTGTTATTATTATTATGATTATTATTATTATTGTTATTTTTATTACTTAACATTAATTGAAACTGTATGCCTTGGTACTGCTGCATTGTTGCAGGGTTGCTTTCATTGACTATTCCATATAAGCACATCATCTCAAATTCTTCACAGCTGGCAAGTATCAAGAATACATGAAAAAAGCTGTCATTTATATATGTAAAAAAACATATAATATTTTATTTTACTTTTGGTTTTATTTAACTTTGGCTAATTGAGGAAAACATTGATCCAAGTGGAATATTTTAAGGTTGTGCTCTGGAGTGTAAAAAGTAATTAGAACAAAGAAAATACATCATATACACATTCCATGTAAGAAATAACATTTTTGCAGATAAGCTATCAACGTTAAAACTATTTTCAGGATTATTATCAAAATGCAGTTCTGAATTAAGTGGTATATACAATGGGTCAGATTCCATAATGTTTGCAGGATGTGATACATTTCACAGATATCAGTGGAAAATTTTGCAGCTAAGCCTGTAAAATGTAAATATGCCTCAGTGAACTTAGAACAGCTGTGAGTATATATTGGTATAATGAAGATACAGTGAGATGACAATCTGGTGGGAACCATAAAAAACATATGCAAAAGAGTTGAGCAAAGCAACATGGTCATTGGCTGGCATTACATTTTTCAAATGCAACACAATCCACTAAATATAATGTACCATCACAAACACAGTGACAATCTATGATAAATAAAACATAAGTTCTGTCCTACAACCAGTATTGTCTATAAATTTATCAGTCCCCTACATATATTGCTAGCAGTCACTATGTCTAACCCTACAAAATGCAAACACCATGACGCTTATTGATGATTATGCAACAAACAGCTAGAAATATTTAGAAGGTGTGCCTAGGGAGACAGCTATCCCTAAACACAGGCAACAAAAGCATTTCAACAAAACCATCAAAGGTGTTATAGATAAATCCAATGACCAAATTGAACTAAAGACCATGCCAGTCATAGTGAACACTATCACAACTAACCCACATTAAGAATATGACTAGGTCGGCTATATACAGCATATCAGTCACTAAGAACCACCTCAAATCACAAAATTCTGTCACTTTGGCAGTTATACATAAGTGACCGTCATCTAGGTTGGGATGTACAATTCAAAACATTATCTTCAGCAAATATAGCTTACTGCTATCTTATATGTAAACATATTTCTATGTATTTCATACTTGTAATAAGAGGGATTGTCTGACTATTGCACTTGCCTTACAAATGCATGATGGGTATTCCTGCATTACACGATTATACATTATATACATGGTAATGCAAAAAAAAAAAAGAAAAAAATCGTAACAATGGTCATCAACATACTTCTTTCCTTTTGCTGCTCCTCAAGCCTGTGCATCTACTTGATGCACAGGGCCTGATTCCTAACACAATCTTGATCACCTGCAAAAAAGTAAAAGAACATGTATGAATGATGCATGTATAAAATACCACTGACATACACTGTCAGCACATGTTCTTTAACTTTTAAATTGAACAAGATTAGAGAAGTTCCATGCATGGTTTTGAATATTTCATGCACAGTTGTTTATAGTGGAAGAGAATTGAACACAGAAGTCCTGAGATTCGAACCTGCAATGCTCATCTATGTTCATACTCTAATGCTGATACTTACCTGCCTAGCTAATCCATTTTAAATAGGAGTGTATGGAGGAAATGCAGTTAAACAAATAAGAGGTATGCATGAGCAGGGATGGGGTAGTAATATGGGTTATGACTTATACTTTATAAAAAGTACAATGTACTGTGCATTTTACATACCTCTCAACTATACAGATTTTCACAAATTGTTCAGATTTTTGCCTCATATTTTTGGTCTGTTCCTCATAAAATTTGTGTTTTTCTGGCAAATAATTGAAGAATGAAGTCACTAAATAATAGTAAATAATGACAGACATTTGAGTTTTAGACATCATATTCTTCAGAAAATGTGTAGTAATGCAAATTATTTATTCTAGCAACTTACTAAATTTATAGGAGCATTATTTAAAATCTGTCCCAATTTTTGGGCCTTTGTTCCCCCCATTCTATCTGGCTTTGTTCAGATGTCTTGCACTGACAGGTTGAGGGGTATATGCATTTATGAAAGTAAAATGTTCTTATCTCTGACATTAAAACACTGTCATGTAACACATAGCTGCTAACAGACAGGTACAAATTCCTGTACATCACATACACACAAATGTAGTTTAGGTGGGAAGACATAAAATCCATCCATCAATCCTCAACCCCATTTCCCATTTTGCACAAGGATCTGGGGTGTCACTTCAACAGTGACAATCATCTCAAGCTAAGGTTTACACCACTGGGTAGCTAGTCCTGCCACAGCAGCTCATCTGTACCACTCACACACACACACACACACACACACACACACACACACACACACACACACACACACACACACACATCTAGGGGGAGTTTAGAGAATCCAGCTGCATGCCTTTGGAATGTGGGAGGAAACTGGAGCACTCAGAGTCGAATTCACCTTCTGCATGCCTTTGGAATGTGGGAGGAAACCAGAGCACCAGGAGGAAACTCACAACCACAGGGAGGATAAGCAGACTCCACACAGAAGGCACCCCAACTGAGAATCGAACTGGAGAACCTCTTGCTGTGAGGTGATAACACTAACTGCCGCACCACCACTGGGAGGACATAAAACACATGCAAATATTTTGTTGTCAAATTACAAATTATATGTCAAAATTATCCTTGATATCAGGCTATGTCCCTGTTCTACAGTCAAAAATGATTATCTGACCATCTCACTTCTTTCAAATATAAGTATGAGAAGGTTGGTGAATTTAAATTAATAAACAATTTCACACTTATACATTAAATTCAATTTACCAATGTTATCATATTTCACACTCTTTTTACAGAACTATTCCAATATGTTCAAAGCTTTACACATAAAACTGTAGTAAAAGAAATATTCATAGGAATCTGACATATAAATACTAATGGTCATAAGAGTGTGCAAAATACAAATTAATATCAATAAGCAGGTATCTATAGAAGCATTTTCAAAACTTTTATGCAGATACAATGATGCAAATTTAATGAGCGCTATCCCCTACATGGAATTGAACCCACACTTTGCCACAATATATGCACATCAGCCCCTTGCTTTAAAGGATGAATTAATGCACATCACAACACCTTCCTCTTAACAAACTCCTATTGTGTGTGCGTGTCTACATTATTGCAGATAATAGACAAATACAGAAATATCCAACAAATAGAAGCTATAAGTCCTCATGGTCTAAAAAACTGACAGACATCATCAAGTTTTACAATGTAGAAGATATGTTTAGAGAATTAGACATGCAGTGGTCTTTTGTTAAACAAATAAGATTTTAATAATGCTGTGCACTTTGTAAAACAGAACAGACTACCAGGTGTCTGTAGGTGCTACTACTCACATATACACACATGTAGACTCGGTGATACTCTCAAAGTATTACAGGTAATCACATATACACACATGTAGACTCGGTGATAGTCTCAAAGTATTACAGGTAATCACATATACACACATGTAGACTCAGTGATACTCTCAAAGTATCACAGGTAATGAAGAAATGCACAGTCATCGGCGGCCTAATCGTTATAGGTGTCAGTAATATATCAACATACTGCATGTGTGAAATGATGTACTTATATGTTGCAAAACACAAACATCTAAAATGTTTATTAGTATGTAAATTATAAACAATATTAAACAAAGCTTTCTCAATCATCCAAATGAGATTGTTTTCAGTACAGCTAGTTAATTGGTTTAAAAGGCATATATCTGACATATAGGCAACAACTATATCTCTAATTTCCTTAGGAATGTACAGGTATATGTAGGATTGTGACACTTATTGTATGCATCCACATCTCGCTGACTCTCCAACAAAGATCCGCAGTGACCGTCCAATGAAGGTCATCGTAGCAGTGGTGAACCTGCACATCAGTCCTGTAGATTCCCACATGATGTTGATGCTCCCTCATGATCTGGTTGCATATATCGATCATCATGAAGTTCTGTGGTTTGGCTCTCATGCAGTGCTCTTCTCCAGCATAGACAGGTGGTCTCCTCCTCGGTGCACTTGGGTTCCTGGACATGTCAAAGCTTCCTGGAAGTAGTCATCTTGATGATAATGTAGAAAAGTTGGATAGGTCACAGTTCAACAAACTGCTTGCTGAGGTCCTACTCAGTTCACAGGTAGCAATGGGCTAATCTGTAAATGTATCATAATCACAATTTAAATGTAGAGCTAATGGCATAATTTCATATTATTGAAGATAATGAGTATGAGCTTCATATGGTCCTATTTAATGATACCTATTGGGTATTTGCATAGAGCACCTTCCTTTACTCTGAGCTATTGGTTAATATGTTGAATTTCAAAAACATATACAGATGTGAACAAATGGAATTTCAAAAACTTGAATTTTAATGAACCTCATTAATTATGTATGGCACAAATGGGAATTAAAACTGTGTGCACATAGCTGGATTTACTTTCAGGTATACCTGACTCATAGGTAGCTGCAAAGGTTATTTTCCACCTACTACCATTGTTGTGGTAGGATATGATTCACTCCATATAGACCTATGTTATCATTACTCATTAGATTTGTAGATTCATAGACTGTTACTAGGCTAACGACCCATGGGGGCCTTCCTAAGGCTAGCTAAGTTTTCCCGAAAGAATAATAAAGTCCTGTATCCAAACAGGATATAGAGGGCCAGGCATTTAAAAGCTACCTCTATCCATAAGGAAAACATATGTGTATCTGCTTAGACTGCTGCATTTAGAGAAAACTGTGTGCAAGGGGTTGGGAGGGTGGCTTAATGGCTAAGATGTTTGCCTTAAAAACACAAGGTGCAGGGTTTGAGTCTCACAAGGGATAATTGGCTAGGCTTAAAATGGCTCGCAAGGGCAGTTAGCTTAGTACTAAACTATGAACCTATGAACTATATAAAAATGTATGTTACCAACTAAAAGGGTGTAAGAATGATCTCTGCACATGCAGGTGTGCAATTTTGAATCATTAGCAAGCACTCCTTCCCCATATGCTGTTATACAGAATGTAAACAGCAACAGTGGACAGCACATAAGGACATATTAATGGATTTTCCATATGAATTCCTGGTGACTCGGTACAGTCTGTACTGTATGTACAGAAACCTATGTATGGGTACCAGAAACTGTTGAAGACTGGGGGGGGGGGGGGTGACAGAGGCACTTACTGATCTAAAAAGAGCAATTTTTTTTAAACTATTTACTACCACAAAATAGGTTCACTTGGAGGACATTTTAAGCTTAGCCAATTTCCATTTTGGTGCCTGAATTAACATTACCTGATTGGTCTTACTTATCCCATGGCTAAAAATTGTGTATTATCCCTAATGAGAGTACATGTGATCACACTGTAGATAATTTGAGGGGACCCATGTGAGGGATGCAGCATTTAGGAACTGCCTCTATCCATTAGTTGCATGAGGGGTAATCATGGAGTACATTTTCTATTACCCATCTTTAGATCCAAGTTGCTTTTGAATATGGACAGGGATAAGCTTTATTTACTTGAATGGATAGTCTCTTCTGGATATATATCCATCTCTCCACAACATTTAGTTTAGATACCTGGACTGAGTATTTCTGATGCCATTTGACTTGCTGATGTTCAGTAGGTCTATCTGTATTAGGTCGGAGGATTGTGTTGTATGACAGACACTTCACCTCTAAGCACTCTGTAGGATATTGAGTATAGTGATAAATCTTTGAGGTGATCCATGCAAGAGCTATTGTTTAGAGCTTGTATCCTTTTAGTAAGATATCTCTGTGGGTATTCTAATTGCTGCATGGGTCTGGACAGATACATGCCAAAGTGGGCATTGTACAAAATGACTGACCTAATGAGGGCTTTGTAAAGGGGGACAATAACATCTCTAGATCTAGTCAAAATCAATTTGCTTATAAGCTGTGCAATATAGAAGGACTTTCTTATGACTCTGGGCACATGTTGGTCAAAAGTTAGGTCACTGCACACAGAGGTTCCCAAATGCCAAACAACTGTGTCAGTTCTCAGGGTGCATTGTCAATTTGGTGGTTCCCTGGAGTAAATGACTTACCAAAGGATACAGTAATGTATTTCTTGGAGTTTGGTTTCAATTCATGATTTTGGCACCAGTTATTGTTTGGAGCAAACCTTCCTGCATGATGGTTAAGTCATTTGAGGATTCAATAACAGCTCCTAGCTTGCAGTCATCTCAAATGTAGTCAGCCAAAGCCCTTTGATATTTTCTTTTACTTTTGAGATGTATATGCCAAACAGAAAAAGTCTCAGCACCGAACCCTGGGGGACACCATTGGTGACTGGTCTCTCCTTCTGTTCTGTTCTCCTGCATCCTGTGAACAAGCATACATGTATATGTTTTTTGATTCACCTTCCTGATTGTATTAACCTGATTGTATTAAATTATATTCCTTGTATAATACAGCACCACTTGTTAGAATCTGTTTTAAATTTGTAGTTTGGAACAGTCTTCTAGTAAGTAATGAAACAAAATGTATGAACAAATAATGACACAACTACCCATTTCAGAAAATTTCAACCATAAAACGCCACTCAAACATCTGTCATTACAATCCACCAATATCAGTAACTATGCAAAATCTCAGCAGACGTAAGTCATCTAAATAATTCCACATTAAAGGGATCTGTAACTAATGAAGAGCTTGCTGCTAGGAAACAACTTTATATTTCATTGTTTCATCTTCAAATAAAGTGCCCGATGCCCTCAAAGAATAAATTGCCTATGATACATTACAAAATGATAAGCTAGTAATTTTGCAATGGGGAATGGATGGCAAACTAATAATGGGTGCATAGTTACTAAGTAACTCCTCCAAAGGAGGACATTCATAGGACTGCAGCATCCACTCCCATTAAAGTACAACACAGTACAGTATCAGCAATCCATCTGCATACTGTGGGAGTAGAACCCACAGCCTTCTGCATCAAAAGCAGGTATACTACCTGTTGTGTTACTAACAATGCAAACAACTTAGCATAAGCAGCATTAAACTTCTCTTCCCCTGAAGCTCTCAGCTCATTGTAAAATCCAGTTTACGATCAACTAAATCTCTCAACTTCGCAGCACAAGAAATCTGGAAAAAGCCAACATTTATTTGGGGGAGGGGGCAAGGGGGCAAAGGCCCAAAACCAGGGACACATTTTAAATATTGCTTGTATACTCTTAAGACAGTTGCTAAAATAAAGTGTTTTGTGTTACCATGTGTTTCCTGAAAGATAGGAAGACTGAAACTTAAAGAGCTACCATTATTTAGTGAATTCACTTCTCACTGATTTTTCAGAAAAACACACATTTTAAGAGGAACAGACCAAAAGTATGAGCCAAATATTCTGTGAAAATCTGGACAGTGGAGAGCAATAGACTCAACTCCCTGAATCACAAGTGGTGGTATGGGTAGAATATTCAGGCTCTTGTTTGACCCTGAGTAACACTAACCACCAGGTATAGCTAACTGGGGCATCTTACACACACACACACACACACACACACACACACACACACACACACACACACACACACACACACACACACACACACACAGTGGCAGCATAACTCCTGTAACACAGAGCAATAAGAGAACAAGAACAGCTAGTTTAGTTAAACTTCACCACATGAATCCACATTAGAGTGAAAACTACACTTCATTAATTTTTCCTGACAGGTCTTGCAGCTGTAAAAGTGGAGGGACTCCCCCTCCCCCTGACTCTATGGTTCCGGCACCCATGAACCTATGAATTTCAACATTATCCATATGTAGCCATGTAGTAGATATTCATATTGCTGTTATGGATATTTATTCATTGATGGTTCTCAAAATATGTACAAGAACTATTGTCTCAAGAAAACTAGATCTGTTTATGTCTATTCAGTATATACCCTGGGTGGTATGCTTATGGACATAAAGGCTTTGTGTCGCTTTTCATAAGATACCCATTGATAATTTTCAGACACACTCTGCTAATGGCGAAAGCATCCACTGCTCATTACACATTGTGTTGATATAAGCACATGTATAGCAGTTCCTGTTAATACTACTGTTTTTTTTTTTTTTTTAACACAGTTTGTCTGTTTAGGCTCTCATTGCATTACAGCTACAGGATATACATAACAGCCATCAAACATTTTTGTTTAGCACATAGGTTATATGCAGTTTGTTAATGCAAATTAGACACAGAGTGTGAAGATTGTGTGGCACAATGCTTTTGTTTTGGGACCTCCACTACTGTGATTGACACTGTAATGAGTTCATATCTGACAGACTGTCTCTACAGATATCACAAGTTCTGTTGTTGTTCCAAGTCTTACGTATTCAGGCATCATGCATTGTTTCATTTCACATGTAGTTTAATATGTCACAGTACTATATGGTACAGGGACTAATACCTAGATTTTGTCATTGCCTAGGACTGCAGAGTGGGTAGATTGGCATAATCTGTCAACGTAACCATCTGTGTATGTAAGCTCCCATATTAATGTAAACATGCATACAACTGTCTTTCAGATGGCAAACTGACCTAGGATTGATACTTTTTCACCACAGGAAAAGAAAATTATAATAGATGCTCTGCAACAACACAGAGAGAGAGACTCCTTGGATGGACAGGAAATACAGTATGGGGGAATAAAGTGTGGACCTACCTCGCCAATACAATTAATGCTGTGTGAGGTCCCAATAGATCCCATGATGCATGTCACCAATGATGCTCTGATATGATGCTCTGTGCAGTCAACCGGGTACACCAGTATGAGAGGTTGAGAGATGCCACCAGTTGTGGCCCACCATTTACACACCATGATGAGATGTCACATTTTCTCGCATCACTGCATATGATGAGTGATGAGCTGCATACCTGTGGACTGGATTGACGAAGGTGTTCCAGACCAAACATGTATGAGTTACTTTGCATAACACTAATGCATATAGATTATGTCAGTACATATTGCTGTTACATGCATATTCATGTATGTTTATTTTTGTATTGCAGCAGCAGACTTGCATTGTGCACATGGGTTCACAAAGAGTGAGGACAAGTAAGTGTAATGACATGACATGTTTCCATACAGCTTCAGTACATACAGAAAAGTACAACCAACATGTGTAATGTTTTCTGCATTCACTTTCACAGGTCCATCCACTTCTGCACAACAGCAGGATATGTTAGGTGATTGTCTCCATATACTGTTACTATGACCATTGCCTGTTATTGCCACTGTATCCTGTTATGCCAGTACTATATATATTGTCATATTGCTATTTCGCTGACATTGTAAATTGCAGGTGCATCTTCTGGTGACATGAGTTATACAGGTGCACCTAACGACAGACCAGGTGTGTTTCCTAAAAATATTTGTAGGCTGCAGCACTGTGCCGCATAACTATGTTGTCTGAAATTAATGTCACTGTTTTTCTACACAGGGACATCTGGCCAACATGTGCACCATACATCACATGAGTATCACTGTGACCTGTTAGAGTGCTGTATATGTCATCATGGTCCTATGCCACTGCATGCATAATGACTGTATTTGCTTTGTCTGTATTTTCCCACTGCAGGATACACATTACAACAGGTAAACTCACCACATTGGGAGGGTGACACTGCTATGCGCTTACTCTGTTTCATACATGTCATTGTTTTTACTCTTGTTGCTGTCCTCCTTTAATAATGTGTCCTTCTACTCCTGCATAGGGCAGCCACCATAAGCATCTCAGCTACAACCAGCTGATATGTGCATCTATTACCTACTGTGTGTTTTACTGTATTTATAGTGACACATGCTAGCAAGTATGTGATTAATAATGCTGTGTCTGTACCTTTGTTTCCCCATAACAGCTGCACTTCAGCCATTATTACCTACTGTGTGTTTTACTTCATTTAGAGTGGCACATGCTAGCAAGTATGTGATTAATAATGCCATGCCTGTACCTTTGTTTCCCCAGAACAGCTGCACTTCAGCCATCATTTCTGCCACTGGATTCCCACAAGGACATGTCAGGTGTGTTATGCTTGTATTCCTCACATATTCCTTACACATTTCATATGTAACATAATTGTCAACTCCCTGTTATATAGGGTCAGTGGCCCTTACCTGGACAAGACCTCCTGGTAAGTCATTATTATTGATTGTAAGACTGTAGTGATACATATGTGGCACATGTCAGGAATGATCTCCAGCATGTGATAGCTGCATGTTTTCCTGAACTGCTCCTTGGATGGGTAGGAAATACAGTATGGAGGAATAAAGTGCGGACTTTTAGCATGTCCACTGCCTTCATCCTCCATTATTCCATCCATGGCATCTGATGTGCCTCAGTATGGTAGCATAGCCCCTAGCACACAGGACACAGACTAGGTGATACAGTCCAAACCAAATTATGACAGTCATATGGATAATGCTGTAAACTAAGATGTGGAGGAAAACTTGTCCAGCTTTTCTGACAATGTGGAGACATCAGATGGTGGGCAGGATGAAGCTTGTGGACCACATTCCCATTTTGAGTCTCATGGTGATGTTCACACTTCCCCATACCACAGAGATACTGCCCAGCGTAGTAAACATAGGTGTGTAGCTTGCATATATGGGCACAATTCAGAGAGTGTCCACCTACTCTTACAGACAGGTTAATGTTTCTTCCAACACACTTGATCTGACATTCATGCACCTGCCTGTGGCACAGATCATGTTGCATACTAATAGTGTGTTGTATGAAGGACAGAAATGTAGGCACAATGATATCATTGTGGTTTTGGCTGCACAGAATGAAAGCATGTTACCCATGGAATGGACCATTGAATCCCTGGTAACAGCAGTATTACAACACTTCTATAGTAAAATAAGAGATCTGCATGCCCTGACTCTGTCTAGCTGAGTGCCACATGGGAGATGCAGGCTTCCCTTCAGCAGATCACCCTTTACCCATTAGCATCAATGTCTGTGCTGCAACTTGCACACACACCTACTGCTGGCCAATCCATTGTGTGACCAGCAGTCATGACAAGGCAGTCAGCTCACACCCATGCTCCTTCCCACAGTGTGTCTCCACATTCTCGCATCACCCCATTAGTGCCCTCTGTGGAGAAACCTGATCTGAGTGTTTTCATACATTGTAGGGACAGCCAAGACTGCTGTGTGAGCTGTCAGCATAGGTGCCTGAGACTGTTGTTGAGTAACACTGACAGTTGATCCACTATGTCCTGTAGTGTCAGCTTCACCCCATGGCAATGATGATCTCTGTTCCGACCATCGATGATGCCATCTCTCTGCAGTTGTTGTGAAGTCTGATACCATGGGAGTCTGATAATTGTACTAACCACAGGTGGTTCTTTTTAGTACATTAACCTTTATCCATACTTTCCATTGATATATCTTGCTTGAGATGTTGGCAACCGTTCTGTAGTATGTCCTGAGTTGTTTTAATGTTTGCATATTTTGAAAGCAGACAGTGGGGAATGGGTTTCACAGAGATATGTCCATTGTTGTCTGCCATACACACATACACCAGTATGAGTCTGTATGCATTTCTGTGTGATGATGTTCTGCATTGTGATTGATTTGTATATATTCATACTGTTATATGTTAAAATTATGTTGTTATGTCTGACGCTCAGTATGTGCATTGACTGAGTAATTGCCATTAGATGCAATCTGTGATGCTGTGGTGGGGGAACACCTGAACATCAATGTGCAATGTGTGTACTTCTTTATGTCTGGCTTAGCAAAACTCAAAGGTGCATGTCAGATGAGCCTCGACTTGTGGATGCACCCTCCATCACCCATGCCTGTTTCTTCTGCCCCCTCTGTTCTTCTGCCCTTCCTCCTCTGATAGATACAGAATGTCATCTTGAGACATTTGGGGTTCCTCGGAAGTTCATCCACACCTGTAGGAGGAAGACAGATGTTTTTTTGTTAGCATATTGTGTAACATGGCTCAAACAGCTATCATCTGTGCTGCCTTTTCAGGAGAGTATTTCAGTGCACCCCTGCATGTGTCCAGACATCTGAACCTGGCTTTCTGTATACCATTGACATGGTCTACAGTATTTTATGTTGTTGTGTGCAGTCTATTACAGGCCTCTCTGCAGGTTCATTAGCTACAACTCAAGTGGATAACCACAGTCAACTGTTCTGGGAAATTGAAGCATGTATGTTGTCATCATGAATAATGTTGACAGGGATGTCTTAGTTTACATCCTAGCTGTATCCATGTACTTACCCTGTAGTTGTCCAGCAGGTATTTCATCTTGCTGAAATGCAGCCTTCAGACCAGTTTCCCTCCACATAGCAGTATCATGGACACTTCCAGGGTGTGTTGCCATGATGTTTGCTATGCCACCATTTGTTGCACACATCACCTGGCAGTTTAGGGATGGTCACCCCTTTCTGTTAATGTATCTTTCTGCTTCTAAGTGTAAAGGCATTTTCATAGGGATGTGGGTGCAGTCTATTGCACCAAGTACATGGGGGATGTTTGCAATGTTATAGAAATGGAGCATGGTAGTTCTGTACTCCTTGGGGCACACTGCTGCCAGGAATTGTGCCTAGGTAGAAAAGGCAGCTGTCTCTGCCACTTATACACCATCTGTCACATGTTGTTTGGATGTCTCAGTATACCTAGGATCAGATACTCTTTTGTTTTCAGAGGGATGGGGTTGCCTCACAATGTCTGCACAGGCATGTGTGGGGCATACATATTGTACACAGTCTGCACCAGCTGTCTGTGTAGGTGGTACTTACCAATGATTTCCTGATCTGAGAGTTGGGTTAGTTGCAGCCTTGCTTTTCTGTCTTGCTGGCTGCTTTCTAGGATGCACAGCCAGATCCTCCTCCTTAGGTTTCAGGACCATAGCCTGTTGCAGATCATTCACTGCAGGTAGCATTTTTGTGTCAGTATTGTTACAGATTCCTTAGGATTCCCTGAGAATAGCTTTCTTTCCTTGCATTATGGTATTGCATTTGGTATAGATTTCACACACACACACACACACACACACACGCACACACACACATAGGATTCCATGAGAATAGCTTTCTGTCCTTGCATTGTGGTATGGCATTTGACAAGGATTTCAGACACAGACATAGGATTCCATGAGAATAGCTTTCATTCCTTGTGTTGTTGTATGGCATTTGACATGGATTTCAGACACATGGTCAGCACTGCGCACAGGCATGCACAGATTCCATAATTATCTTACAATGAATAAATAAGTACTCAAACTGCTCACAGTGTAACTTCTGAAATCTTGTTAGAAAGTAGTCCACTGAAGTCTTACTTCAGTGTGCTGCACTGTCCACCTCTAGCTTTTAGAATACGGTCTGTTATGTACAACATATTCAATATATCTGAAGAAAGTGGACTAAGAAGTGAAAGAACTCTAGAGGAAGTGAGAAACGAGGTTACTTTTTGAAAACAGGTATAAACGCAGAAGAGATTTAGGAAGTGGACTCAGTCCAAAATGGATTTTGCCCAAGATGGTATATATTGGTTGGTTAGAAAACAGGGATAAAGAGACACAGAGACATACAAAAAATACACTCCATATTACTGCTAAATTTGCATTTGTTTTTTGTTCATCCATGGTTTTCTGTAATAAATGAGAATTGAGAATGACATTTACAACAACATTCATTAAACATGGATTGTATGGTCACAGGAATATAAGTCAATTGAGTCAAATGATCATTTACAACTTACCAACTTCATGATGTGCCCCCCCTCCTCAATAAAGGCAAATCAGATCAATCCAAGGTTAAATGCATGGGTATCCATCCAATTTTAGGGTGCTGGAGTGTCACTTTGTTTTCAATATTGTTTGTGGTTCAGAGCAGCATTTTTCTCTTATTTGGTGCTTTTATTGTTTGTGGCTTCGGGGCAGCACTTTTCTCTTATTTGTTGTGTTTTGTTGTTTGTGGCTTTGGAACAGCATTTTTTTTATTGTCTGTGGCTTCAGAGCAGCATTTTTCTCTTATAAGACTTAAAATGGAACACAGGGCAGCTAGCCTAGTACTTACCTATGGACCTATGCTGTGTGTTAGGCAGTCTGGTAAATCATCCTGACTCACAGAAGCGGAGTTTTTTTCTCTTACGGACATGACCCTTGGGGTTGGATTGAGACTTACAGGGGTGAAGCCAAACACAAACTTGTTTTCTAGTATGTTAGCAATGTATTTTGGGTTTCAGTATGAAGCACCATTATGGATATGCTCAGAGCAGTGTTTTGAATGTCTTGGCTTTCTAACATGACTGAAAAGGAGTTTATAGTTATCCTTTACCTTAACTGGCAGCCTGGGATCCTAGGTTGCTTTGCTGGTCTTTATTGATGAATTCAGTTTCTTTGTGAGCTTTTTTCTTTATCTTCATGCTGAGGAATTCTGACCCAACTTGTAAATTAAGCAGTTTCTTCCTTTTATTGTATAGTTTATTTTTAATGACTGACCAGAAGAGTGGTTTGTTTTCGAATTTACTCCTATATTTAAGCTTCATAGGGACTACCTGGTCAATTTGTTAGCCTAAATGGACATAAAGATTGTTTGTAAAGGTGGCTTAATTTTAAAGGTCAACTGTGGAGTTTTTCTGTTTGAATATAAAGATTTTACCATACAGTTGTAAATGCTTTGTTTTTTTTGATGTCCCTAAAGAATCTGGTGTTTGTTGTCAAGGAAGTGGATCTTCTGAGGTAAAGGTTAACAGTAGGTCATCTGACTTAAATAATGAGGGACCAACCACCATATCAAGAGTGTTCTCACCTCTGATGAAATGTTAATTTGACCATGTAGTTCCTTCACTCTCCCCTTTCATTGGCTATTGTGAGTAAGCACAAAATTATCATTTTGTGAAATCACTCATCTTCAACTATTTAAGTTTATTGGCCATCCCACTGTATTCCATAAAAAGCAGAATGCAAAGTACACACCCCCTTCCAATCTATTTAGGATCATAGGTTCATAGGTAGGTACTAAGCTATCGGCCCTAGGGCCCATACAAGCCTAGCCAAAAAATGTACCCTGGCTTTCGCCACCCAAGGAAATTATTTTCCTTTGCCCCTGTCGAGCAGAGCCACAGAAGTGATCCCCGGGGGGAAT
Organism: Protopterus annectens; assembly: GCF_019279795.1. Lineage (NCBI taxonomy): Eukaryota > Metazoa > Chordata > Ceratodontiformes > Protopteridae > Protopterus > Protopterus annectens. Next base: position 72,305,403 of record NC_056727.1, on the reverse strand, counting down.
TTCCCATTTCCCATCCAGTCATCAAGATTTTTCTTGAAGAGTGCTAATGAGGAGCTCTGTTTGACATAGATAGGTAGTCTGTTCCAGAGTATGGGAAGTCTCTGGGTCAGGAATCTATCCCTCCAGCATGTTCTGCTTATTGTGGTGACAAGGTTTAGGTCCCTAGAGCATGCAGCTCGGAGGGATTGGGATTTCTTTAAGTGGAGCATGTCCAACAGCTCTGGGTTTGACATAGCTTTGTATGTTAGGCAGGGATCGCCCCTGAGTAGGCAATATGCAATGGAGTAAAGCTGTAGTTTTTTGAGATGGTCAGCATAGGGCATCTGTTTGAGGCCAGTAATCCTCTTTGTGAGGTATTTCTGTGGTCTTCCCAGTTGTTGTAGATGTCTTGTGAGGTATATACCAAAAGGGGCATTGTACTCTATAATGGGTCTAATGAGTGATGAGTAGAGGGGAACAATGACCTCTTTTTTCTGGATGAGAATCCTTTTGTGATGAGATGAGCCATGTAGAAGGATTTCCTGACCACTGTGGCGATCTGATTATCAAAGGAGAGACTACTGCCCACCTGTGTCCCAAGGTCTCTTATCACATTTTCAGCATTAAGTAGACTACCAGCTATGTGGTAGTTCATGGGTACAGAGTTTTTACCAAAGGGAATGACAATACACTTTTTGGCATTGAGCTTCAGGCCATGGCTTTGACACCAGGTATCTGTCTCAATGAGGCCCATTTGTAATTTGTCCACATCATTAGTTTTGATTATGGCTCCTAGTTTGCAGTCATCTGCAAACATTGTTAGCCAAAGACCTTCTGTGTTGGCCTGCACTTCAGAGAAGTCGATACCAAACAGGAGAGGACCCAGGACTGAACCCTGTGGTACTCCTATTGTCACTGGTCTGATGTCGGATTTGGAATCCGCTACTTTCACAGTATGGGTTCTGTCCATGAGCCAGTTGGCAACCCATCTTGTGACATAGGGATTTATACCTAGTTTAGTGAGCTTATCTATAATTCCAGAGTTGGGGATGATGTCGAAAGCCTTGGCGAGATCGAGATAAGTTATGTGAACCATTTTACCCTCATCTATGGCTTTGGTGACTGCTTCAAAGAAGTCAATCAGGTTTAGGAGACATGATCTGCCTTTTACAAATCCAAACTGGGTAGGGTCCAGAGTTTGGAGATTACCAATGTCTTTGTTTATGAGTTCCACGATGATACATTCCATGGCTCGTCAGGCTAATGGGGCCATAGTTCCCGAGGTCCGTCATGGCTCCCCCTTTGTGGAAAGGGATAATCATCACTGTGCGGCATTCAGTGGGTACAAAGCCTGAGGTGAGGCTATGATTGAACATGGTACTTAGGTAGGGTGCCAGTTCATTCTGTAGTTCATGTAGAATGCAGCCTGGGAAATTGTCAGGTCCCATGGATGCTGTGTTCTTGGCTTTGGAGAGTGTGTTTTTTACCTGTGCAGCCATGATTATAGGAACTTTGCATTCTTCCCGTATAGAGATGGGCCCTCTAGGGGGTGAGAGGGGGGTAAAGTTAGCACAGAACCTATCTGATAGGATGTTGACAATATCAGTTGGTTCTGTATATTTAGTGCCATTGTGCTGTAACTCAGAGCAGATCTGAGTGTTCCCATTTAGATTCTTGACATAGCTATAGAATGCTTTGTGGTTGTCTTTAGAGTCAGTGGCAATTTTGTTTTCGTAACTAGCTTTGGAGGATTTTATGAGGGATCTCAGCTTCTTACTGAGGTTGACCAGGGGGTTCCTCCATTCATGGGATTCTACTCTTTTTGCAGCAGTTTCTTTCTTCTGTTGTAGAGTTTGTTTATGGCAGAGGACCAACAGATTGGCTTCCTTTTTATGAAGATAGCATCTTGGTTCTATTAGGAAAAGCATGATTCATGCACTCGTGTAAGTGCTTATAAAGTGCATTTGTGTAGGATTCGGCAGTCATACCTCTATTGTCCGTCTGCATGGGTGTCATGAAGTTTGCCACTTCTGTCTTAAGAAGTGTGAAGTTGGCTTTGGATAAGTTTTTTACGATGGTTTCCCTAATTGGGGGGGGGGGGGATATCTAGGCTGATTAGCTTGTGGTCGGATCTGACCAACGAGGAATTGACCTCTGGTGTGGAACACCAGTTTTCCATGTTGGTAATGATCAGGTCCAGGATATTGCTGCCCCTGGTGGGGGTGTGAATAAGTTGATCCAAGGCATTGGAATTTATGAATTCTACAAAACGTTGAGCAAAAGAGTTGGTACATGAGTAGTTTTCCCAGTTAATGGTGGGGTAGTTGAAATCGCCCATTATTAGGGTGTTGGGTTGTACCCTAATACTTTCCAGTGTATCAAGAAATGAGGAGTTTGAATCCTGGGGCATGGTGGGGGGGTCTGTAGTAAGCTACAATTTGGATTGAGGTCTTGCCCAAAGTTAGTTGCACTTGGATAATCTCGGATGCATTATGCTGTGCAACTAGCCTGGAGGTTTAGATATCCTTAATGAATATGGACACGCCTCCGCCTTTAGTGCTTCTTTCTGGGTTAGGTGGCCAAAAGGTGTGGTATGAATTGAAGCCTGGTAATGCAGGGGTGCTGTCTGGAGCTTTGAACCAGGTCTCTGTCACTGCACAGATGTCAATGTTCTCCATTTTAAGGAGTGCCTCGAGTGAGTGCATTTTGAGGTTTAGACTTCTAGTATTGAGTAGCATTACCCTCAGATTTTGCTTGCTTATACCTGTTATGGTGGTGAATTTATCATTTGAACCTTGCCTAAAAAAGCCACTATAGGGGTGGCAAGAGCCTTAGCCAGTATCCGGAATCCTAAGGCGGCAGGTGTAGGCCATCTCTGGCAAAGCATTGTGGACTGTCGATCATGTCATCCCAGACAGACAAATACTGAATCCCCTTAGAATGACACCAGAAGCTTAGCCAATTGTTGAAGTCAATCATTTTGTCCTTGTACTGTGGTATCATTCTGTGTGATGGCATAATGCTACTCAGGGTTAGGGTCATACCTGCCTGGGATACAAGATCGGAGAGCTCCTCCATGTCTCTTTTCATGTAGTCCAGGGAGGTACATCTCAGGTCATTCACACCAACATGGACAATGACAGTGTCATATTTGTACTTATTGTGGAGTGACCTGAGTGCATGCATTATGTGGTGGATCCTGGCTCCTGACAGGCAGCTGACAGTAACTTTCTCCTTGTTTAGTCTAGTGAGTGGAACATCAGTGTGCCTGACTATAGAGTCACCTATGACTAGAGTGTTGGGTATGTTGTTATGCCTTATGGGCTGTGGTTGAGTGGCACACTGAGTTTGTGGGCTATGTGTCATTTGGGTTGTGTTGGGGGGTGGAGTTTGCTTGCGTTTATGCTTTGGATGTCCCTGATGCTTGGGCAGGTTTTTATTGAGAGCCTCTGCGAATGTAGGTGTGTGTTTTGTGTTTCTATGTGTGTGTTTTGGTGGTGTAGGTTTTGAGGGACTGTGTGATGAGTGTGGTGTGGTGCAAGAGTTTGCCTTCTCCTCTTGACTGTCTAGTCCAGTCTTGGGTGAAGAGAGCTTTTCTTCCAGTTTGGCTATATAAGTGCATCTCTCACAGGTTGTAGTGTTGGGTGGTAGGAGGAGAGGGTTGTCTGTGTACATGAGGCCATTGCTGCATTGCCCCAAGATGCCCAGATTCATCAGGTAGACATGAGAAATCACTGGGAGCTGACCCTTAGACATGCCTGGATAAGTGCTTATTTATTAAGTACTAAAAACTGCTTTCCACTAGACAAGTGAGGAAAGTTGAGTGCTGTAGTAATTTGCAGCTTATGTAGTGCTTACAATGAGGTCTGAACAAGTGCTGAGTTCAAAGAAACAGATTTGAGTGCTGAAACTAGAACACTGGCTAGTTATAAGAAACAAAAATAAGCTAGAAGGCTTCCCTCCAACACAGAAGGGCTTGGGGGCTCAGAAGCCTACAAAGAGTCTAGACCACTTAACAGGAAAGGCAGGAAACAAGCTTAATTTTTTTTTTTGTTCTCTTTCCCAGATGCTCTCTTTGTACATAGTAGGAGTGCCTGAAATCAGAATATCATCTCATTGCACTCAGTTGAGTGAGCAAATGAGATATTTTTCTCTTTTAAAATTAGTTGCTTTTCACTTAGATAACTGGAGCTTAAGTTACCCCCCCCCCCATTTCAAATCTAACTGCTTAGTGCACACTCCAGCTCTTAGGATGGTAACCCATTTTTCCATCTTACCTTTAAAATCTGCAGCATCTACTAAAAGACCACCAATTATCAGAGACCCCATATTCTGCCAGTCAGTGGTCTTCTTGGGTTTAGTGCTAGTGCTGTGCTCCTGGTGTGAGAAGGAGCACAGGGACATTTCCTCTAGACTGCTAATCACTGGGAGGCCTAATAATGCCTTAATAGCTGCCAGCTTGGAAAGTGTGCTTATATTTTGCTCCTGGTGAGAGAAAGAGAAGGGTGCATTGATTCTTGACTATTTCTGGTTGGGCAGTGAGTGTCTGTGTTTGACCTTCCTTATTGCACTGGTTGCTATTCAATGCATCTACCAGGAATAGGCCAAAACAAGCCTATAGACCCTTGCATCATCTGGGACAAGACTGTAGGTCACCAAGCAGTCTGTGGCCTGCTTCTAATTTCAGGCTACTGTTTTTCTTCTGGTGAGAGAAGAAGCAAAGGAACATTGTATCCCAGCAGCATGACGCTGCGTTGAGACCAGCACTAGTAGTAGCCAGGCAGTAGCCATTCGGCAGGCTCCCCTCTTTTCACCACTCTTGACAAACTAATTACTTTGTTTTTAAGTACTTATTGATTTGCTTCTAACTTCAGAATATATGCTTAAATACTTCATCCATAAATCATCAGGGTCTATGTATTACTTTCCCTTCATCTGTTTGGCAGTGACCTGTACAGAGGCAGACACCTTGAGCTGACATTGTTCTTGTAAAATGCACAATTGAAATTTCCCCAATAACTAGTTCCACACAAGACAATTAGTTTGCAGTGACAAGCACAGCCTCCAGAGTTGCAAACCAGATACTCCTGATATTACATTACGTTCTTCCTCCAACTGTATAATTAATAAAAAGGGTCTGTTGTCTTGGATATGAACTTTCCCACTATCTCTGTTACCAGGTTGGTGGATATGGGCATCATGATGCAATGTGGAAATTGTCTCATGTTTACTAACAACCCACTAATTCTCAAACAAACTGAAATGGTATGTGAGAAATGTATTTATACAATGTCATTCGAGACAAAGCTCTCAGACCAAAGTATTCCTAATGTCAATAAGGTTGTTAGTAGTGTACTTGTTACAACCTTCATGCACAATGCAAAGCAGACATACTGACCCACATATGCTGAGGTACTTAAATGTAACCTTCCTAAACCCCAAAGACCTCTTAGATGAAGTAAACATAATAAATGCCCTCAGCAGCCCAAAATGCACTCTTTCAAAACAACACCCACATCAACACATACAGACACATCTCTTGGAACCTCTACTTCTAATTCCATATGGCAAGCCACCACACAATCCAGCGTTCTGATCATCAGAGAATCCATTCTGAGACACACTGATGTCCTTCTCACCAGAGTAAGCAAGGAGAAAGTCACAATCAGTTGCTTATCAAGAGCCAGGATGCACCACATTATGCACACACACAGGTTAATGGACCACAAGTACCAGTATGACTCAGTCATAGTCCGCGTGGGTGTAAATGACCCGAGATGTACCTTCCTAGATTATATGAAGAGAGACATCATTTAGCTCTTGGAATATCTGCCTCAGGCTGGTATGAGCCTAGCACTGAGTATCATTTTACTTTCTCCAAGGATGATGCCACAATGCAAACAAAGGATGACTGACTTTAATAATTGACTTAGTTCTGGTGTTATTCTCAGAAGGTACAGTATTTGTCAGCATGGAAGGAGATGATCAACAGACCATGTTATTTTGCCAGGGATAGTCTACACCTCTCCCCTCTAGACTTTCAAATATTAGCTAAAACATTATTCTCCCCAATAGTGCCTTTTTTATTAGGCAATGACAAACTGAAAGTACTTCTGACATAGTAAAGCAACACCAAGAACATCTAAGGTTGTTACTGGTCAGTGCTAGGGGTCTAAACAAAAAACTTCACTCCCTAAAAACTCTCTTCACCCCAGATAATGTTGATGACTGTGAGGTTAGTTTAAAGACATGGAGAGCACAACTACAGTGCCAGATTATAATGCCTTCCACACATTTAGACCAACTACTACACAGACAGGGACTGAAGGTAGAGGCGTCTTGTTTTACATGAAAAATAAATATACCTCAAGGCTGGTCAAACAGGATGATGCATTTGAGCTTCTCCAAGTTCAAATCACCATAGACAAAATACACTACCACTTCTTTGCAAACTATAGTTCCCCCTATATGACCCAGGAAACTCATAACATGTATTCAAATGTATTAGAAACATTTACCATCAACCCAATACCATATTCATGGGTAACCTTAATTGCCCTACTATTAACTGGGAATCATATACAAGACCAAACATACAGGTGCAAGGATTCCTGGATTTTGTAAACACAGTCTCCTTGGACGAGATTGTCAGTACACTGACCAGGGGTACAACCATACTGGATCTTACCCTCACAAATATGGGAAAGTGCTGCACACCCCCTAGTGTAACATCTTCTCTGGTAAGGTCAAACCACAAAATGGTCTCCTTTGAAGTAAAAAATAAAACCTAGACCCCCAGCTAACCCTGTAATAGTCAGGAATTACTCTAAGACTCACTTCTTACTATTAAGTGATAGCCTGGCAAATTTTCAAGCCCTCATAAACCATGAGAACACTACTGCCTATGCAGAACTGCTCACAGAAACCCTGTAAAAAACATGTTAAAAACTGCATAGAGGCTGCTGTACCAATGAGGAAGAAGTACAGAACTAACTCCAAAAACAATCCACCCTGGTGGAATTACACCATTGATAGGCTGTATAACAGAAGTAAGAAAATCATGGCAAAAATTAGGAGATGCAGCATCTAGCAGGATAAAAGCACTCTCATGAAACTAAACAAGCAACTCAGAGGACAAGCAAAGCCTACCAAAGCCAGACTGAGGTAAATTTGGCCTCCCTGGCCAAGGACAACCACAAGGCATTCTTTAGCTGTGGCTGCAACCTCACAGGTAATACACACTTGTGTGCAGAGCTCATTGCTAATGGAGTCATCTGTACTGGTCCAGAATACATAGTACATCTACTGGCCAATAAATTCAGCCTCAAGTTTATTCCTCTTCCCCCTTCAACCTTCTCACAGGAAAGGCAATCTTATATAACTTCCCCCTCTATCACTAGGGAACAGGTTCTTCATACTCTTTCTAAGACCAAGAGCACTGCATCAATGGGCCTAGACAATAGCCTAGTACACCTATTAAATAACATGAAACTCGACATATCAGGCCTTTTGGAATTGCTGTTTACCTGTAGTCTTAAAACAAGCTTCATGTCTCATGAATGGAGAACAGCAACAGTCATCCCTCTGAACAAAGTTGGACCATATACAGACTAATCTCATATGTAAAGCTATGGAAAGAATTATCATGGAAATGATCATTAAAACATAGGAAATTGGTAGACACTGAACCCAACCCAGTTTGGTTTATCAAGGGCAGGTCATTTCTACTCATCCTGGTGAGCTTCTTTGAGAAGGTCACCAAAGCAATGGATGAAGGCAAAATAGTTCACACTGACTCCCTTAGCCTGGCCAGGCATTTGACACAGTACCCCACTTGGGTATTGTTGACAAACTAAAGAGGTTAGATACAAACCCTTACATCACCCACTGGAAAGCCAGCTGGCTCACAGACAGGACCCAGGAAATTAGAACTGGGGAGTCCAACCCTACAAAGAGGTCAGTCACAAATGGAGTCCCTCAGGGATTTGTCCTGTGACCACTCCTTTTTGGTATTTACTTCTCTGAAGTCAAGGCCAATATCAGTAGCCACTGGCTGACTAAATTTGCAGATGATTAAAAATTAGGAGCTATTATTGAATCCTCCACTAATACAAATGTTCTCCAGAAAGGACAGACACAAACAACTGGTGTCAGAGCCAAGAAATGCATAATAGTATCCACTGGGAAGTCATCTATCTTTGCAACTATCATATTTACAACACACCATTAAGAGTTGACCCAGTAATCAGGGACTCTGGGATACAAATATAGAGTAATCTTGCATTTGACTATCACGGGTCTACAGTAGTGAGGAGATCATTCTATGTTGTGCAGCTTATAAACAAAGGTATGGCATCTAGGTCCAAGGAAGTAATTATTCCACTGCATTTGGCATTCATCTGACCTGTGCTTGGCTGTTTGCCTTTTATATGTATAGTCAGATATTCTGTTCTGTCATCTGCTGGTATTCTTCATCATTCCAAGAGCTGCATTTGCTCATCTGTGATGTTGCTTGGGATATACTTGCGGTGCTGACAAATGACTTAGATATGACTTTATTTCTCCAATGTGTACTGTGATCCCTATTTATTATCACACAATACACAACTATACTTGGTCATACACATCCAGGTATGACTGCTACACAGTTTACAACATGACATAATACAATAGTGCATAGGTGCATATGTATTTCTGCATTTCACCATGGCTGGTATGCATCTCCACCCTGTTTGTCAAATTTCCATTGCTCACGTTGTTCAGTGTGCCATCTGTGTAACTTACCTGTCCTTACTGTTTACTTCCGACCTTTGTTTTTCACATGTTGTAATATTTGTTATATGGGTATACCTGCTGTGAAGGTCTTCCCATCTTTCTCTGTCTTTCAATTTTATTCTATTCTTAAAAAAATAGCGCTTATTCCCACCAAAAAAAAAAAAAAACATTGCCCATGTCCCTCTGACTGTTTCTCCAATGTTCCTATTACAATATACCTTGTGTGTGTGTCCCTCTTCCTCACCCATACACCACATCTGTTGTTCTCTGTCCCTACTTCCTTGGGTGTATGCATTACCTGCGTTTTCCACACATCTCACACCCATTATTATCTGCTATTAGCTATGGTGATGTGGCAGTAACTGTCTTTCTTTATTAATTGTTTATTAAAAATGTTATGGATTCCATCTGAATCCATAAGTGATAGCAACTATATTTTAATAATAAAGGACTAACAGAGATATTCTGTAGCTGTTTCTAAGCTTACTGGAGAGATTCTGTTGTAGACATGTATTTGTGAATATCAGGCAGCTTAGATTCGGATAGACTTTTCATAACTTTGTTAATGGACATCATCGTTTTGTGAGACATTTTTCATGACATATGGAGTAACTGTGATTGATACACAATGAACCATTAAGACTGAGAAACTCTGTTATGTTCTAAGATATTCTAAGTTCACTAAGGCATACTTTCAAAGCACAGGCTTAACCACAAATTTTGTGCTGATATTGGTGCAATCCACCAGATTTGCTAACTTTACAGAATCCAGCCCATACTATTCAAAATGATTGCATCCCTCATGCTATTATAACTAGAGTTTAGTATTTTTATCTCTTGAATACATTGTTAGGTAAATCTGCTAATGTTTTTTCTATAATTCTCTCAGACATGGCCTGGGGAAATTGAGTTGAGAGATACAAAAAGAAAAGAGCGTACAGATATAAACAGAAGCAAATCAGTGATGAGATATAAAATATTTCAAATCAATTACTCTTTCTATGGAATTATGTAAGTTGCAAGACATCATGACAATAACATTTTTGACATCTTCACTGCTGTTACACACAAAATAAAACTAACATTATTATTGCATTTTATTTAAAAGTGCCAGTGGCACAGGAGGTAGTGTAGTACACTCATCTTTGGAGTAGAAGACTGTAGGCTTTAATTCCAAACTGCAAAGTGGTGTAAGGAGGGTGCTGTGCCCCTGAACACGCCATTTTTTGGATGAGATGTTAAAACGAGGCCCCTTCTACTAGATTTGGTGATACCTCAGGTGAATATGTAAAAGATCCCATGGCACCTATTGAAAAGAATAGGGGAAGTTTCCTGATGCCCTGGCCATATCTCCCCAGCAGTACAAATGCCACCTTGGCTTGTCCCTCGAAAAGAGGCTACTAGCCAAGTGGGGCTAACCTGGTCAACAAAGGATAAATATAAAAATTATGCATCCCTTTAAACAATGGGTAAGCAAGGGTCTGAGAACCACAGTAAATGCTCTAGCATATTGTTTTCACATATTCTCTTTTTTAAATGTTATATTGAAACAAGGCAGAGAAGAATTAGGAAATAGAGGCAAATATTCTATCACACACACACACACACACACATATATATATATATATATATATATATATATATATGTTTCAGGCCCCAGGGGATCTTTTCATGATGGCTTAGTGATGGACTCATGAGACAATTAGACATTATTGTTATAGTTAATGTAGCATAATCTCTTTGATGTAGTACATCACTTGGTTGTCAGGTGCCAAAGCAAATTCAAACATATTTATAGGTAAGATCTTATCACTAGGAAAGAGTTACTGATGAATAAAAATGACAGTATAATATCCACACCAGTGCAGAAGCAGCATTTGAAACAGAATCTGAAGAACTTGACAGCAGCACTTAGGTCCTAAGCAAATGGTTAACTGGTTCCCATATGCACACATTACATCACTGAGTATAACACAAGCGTCTGAAATTCCACAGAAGAGAAACTTGAACATGCACATGCACCCGCACAAACACACACACACACACACACACACACACACACACACACACACACACACACACACACACACACACAGACACACACACACACACACACACACACACACACACACACACACACACACACACATACACACACACACACCTTAATTTTAGAGAAAATATGCTTTTATGCTCTTTAGTTTTACAACACTACAACTCAGAAAATATCCTTTACTATCCTTTTCACTGGCTAGTATGTAGACTTTTTATGAAGAAACAGGTTCCTTTAGGTTTGCTGCCACTCTCCTTTAAGTCCGATAATTTCCTCCAAATTATTTAATTTTGCATTATCCACCTATGTCTGGTATCCTCTCATTGCATCCTAATACATCCTAATGCCAACTAAGAAAAGGAAACAAAGCAAAATATTTCATTTCTGTACTCACTAATAAATGGCAATGAATATATAAAATATCTCAAGCATATCTTTATAATTTACCAAAATGTCTGCCCTGCTATGGGAAAGCCTTTGACACTGGACAGACTCATATAGTACAAAATGTTCTGTGTATCATTAGAATGCTGGTTCTCTACCATGCAACACTAAATACAATGAACACATTGTAAATTAATTATTAGAATGATAATCAGTACTTTGGCTTAGTTGTATATGAAAAGTAACTTCTGCACTAAAACATGGTTATTAACTCTGATGCATTCTTTTATCTATAAATAGCACCAAACTTTTACAGCATTTGTTCATCAAGAAGCCAGTTTTCAACTTTTGTTCGGATTACATAATCAGTACTGAAATACAGTAAAAATACAATGCCACTAACAAGAAAGAATTTGCTTGTAACTGTTATCATACAACATATCGCCTGAATATAGAGCAAAAAAAAAAAAAAATGTAGGTGCACATTCTTGAGCGAGGATGCAATGGGGTTGACATAATGGTTAAGGTCTTTACCTTATAAACACAAGATATAGGATTTGATTCTCACCTTTGAAGAGAAATTGGCTAAGCATAAAATGGCCTGCATGGATGGCTAGCTTAGTACTTCCCCAGGAGCCTATGTGTATCTTAATGGGGAGACAAGAATAGCTTAAAATTTTAAGATACCGAGGTTTTATTTACAGATCCATTTTATTGAAATTCCAGTCATGTTACTGAAAACTAATTTATTGAATGTAGGCACAGTCAACAAAAAAATCCACTATACCTAGATGCTACCCAGTTACTTCATTATGTATTTTTTTTAACAACTGTGTATTCGTTTCCTAAGATCCCCTGTGAAATACAATTTACAGCTAAATGCCCAGGGAGCCCATATGTTCAGGAAACAACAGAATTCTGATAAGATAGAAAGATGGTGTGTTAAGGAGTCAGTCATGAGGATAGATTGCTACCCAAAGAGCTTCTTTTATTCTGTGTGCATGGAAATCTGGGACTTCCACTAATCTCACTCTCAGTCATGTGTGACATTTCATATGAATGTGACAACAGTGGCAACCTTGTCATTAACTGATCCTGCTCACAGGACTCTTACAGATTGTCATTTGGTTAATTTTTGATCCAGCAGTAACAAAGCACTCAATAAGCTTTGCTTTCATAATCTGTAAACCCTAGGTGGTAGAAATGAGAAAAAAAAAACAGAAACTGAGGGAAGCAGAGAATTAGAGAGTATAATAAAATGTTCAATTAAATATATTAATATTCAGCCAACTAATTATTCTTCTATAAATATACAAATGTTAAGATATTTGCTTATATACCATTTCTGCTTTGTTGTTCTTTCATGTTATTTCTAAAATAGCTATCATACTAAAATATGGAAGTACATGCACATTCATTTTCTATTAAAATCAAGGAGAACTCTTCTGAGTGTACTTTTATACACACATTATAGAATGTTATGTAAGATGTGTTAATTAAATCATACATTTTAATTCATTTAATGTATCTTGTATGAAGAGAGATATATAATGATCCTTGTTGCCTGCTAGCTTTTCTTGACATATTAGTTTAAGATTAATTAAAAATACATCTTGAATTTCTAAGGTGGTAAAATCAACAGTTTTAATGTCATACTTTTTAAACAAATGTGCATCAGTCAAATAAATTTCCACTCATTCTGGTAGGTCTGCCTGGACTATTAACTATTAAAATACTAGCAAGGTGGTAGCACAGATCTTAGTCAGAAAATCTAAGGCAGAACAACATTTTTCTGATGGTTGTGGATATGAATGATATGATGTCATCAGAATGATTTTTTTTTGTGAGTATAGATAGATGGCTAGATACATAGACAGATAAATAGATAGCTAGATAGTGAGATAGATAGATAGATAGATGGATGGATAGATGGATGGATAGATTGAGATATATAGATATAATGGATTGCATACTTAAAGTATATAAAGATCTAAAAGCCATATAAAGGCTCTTGTTATTTTGACAAAATGCCAAAGAAACCTAGAAAGGTCATTAAGACCTCACTCCTATGAGTGCTGGGACAAATATGATGACCCAAAATTAAAGCATTTACTCGTGAAGAATATATACAACACTCAACAACAGCCGACAAGTCTGTAAAATGTTATATTCCTTTCTTGGCTCCTGATGACTCTTTCATCTTTTGCCTGCCATAGGCTGTTAAAATTTCTTTGCTGAATATTTTCCATAAGTGAACTATGTATTTTAATTCTGTGCTTTTGAGCCTCTTATAAACAATACTTTCATCATTGCCGTGAATACCAAAAAGACCAAATTTGTTCTGGAACAGAAAAGAAAAGACATGCAGCTGTACATAATGTCTCTCTCTCTCACTCTCTCTCTCACTCTCACTCTTACTCTTGCACTCTCTTATCCTCTCTCTCTCATGCTCTCTCTGTATATATATATATATATATATATATATATATATATATATATATATATATATGTCTACATTACACTTATACACATTTCAGCTGCTGAGCACAGCACTGGACCTCATTCTGCAGACACAGTTCCATTGACAGCCCACTCCATTAAAATTCAAGTCAACGTCAAAGTAAGCTTTATTGTCATTTAGACCCACACATGAGTGCAGGCTAAATGAGATGTTGTTGCTTCGAGCTCAATGTACAGACAATAAACATATAAAATTATAACAGTATAAACATAAAAACAGAACTACAGACTCTATATATAACTGACAGTGACACAAAAACAGAACTTCAGACGCTGTATATGACATTAACAATGACGACACTAGGACATAATTACAATTTTTGGAGTCAACAACACCTCAGGATGCATAATACTCAACAGTGGTGTTCCTCAGGGTTGTGTGCTAAGCCCTCTGTTGTTCATCATCCTCACCCATGACTGTTCTGCAAAATACAACACCAATCACATCATTAAGTTTGCAGATGATACTACGGTTGTGGGCCTCAAAGGGAAGGATGAAAGAGCTTACAGAGATGAGGTCTACTCACTGATTGACTGGTGTTCTAAGAACAACCTTGACCTGAATGTCAACAAAACAAAGGAAATCATTATAGACTTCAGGAAAAGTCAACAATATACTCACCACTTATGATATATGGTGAAGAGGTGGAAGGGGTCAAATCTACAAAGTTTTTAGGGGTGCATTTAGGAGGATCTATCATGGACTGTGAACACTGAACATTTGGTCAAAAAAGCACACTTATGTTTTCACTTTCTCAGAAGGCTCATAAAAGCAAAGCTCCCACCGACTGTTCTCACCACATTCTACAAAAGAGCAGTAGCAGTAGCTTCACAGTTTGGTTTGGGAACAGTACAGCTGCAGAAAGACAAAAGCTACAGAGAGTGGTGCAAGCTGCTGAAAAAAATCAGGGGCACCACCTTACCATCAGTCCAAGATCTATTTGCAGCAAGAAAGATTAAATGTGCATCCAAAATAATTTGTGAACCTTCTCACCCTGCACATGGCTGGTTTACACAACTGTCTTCAGGCAAGAGATATTGGAGTACCTGTTGCAGGACAACCAGACACTTAAACAGCTTCTACCCAACAGTGTTGAGACTTATAAACTCTGATACCAGCCACTAACTATTTAGTCAGGAATCGCTCACAATGCGTAGCTCAGCTGAAAAGTGTGCAATATCTTTTTCCTCTTCTTTGGTGTAGCATTATATTTTCTTATTCATGTGCAATTGCCTGCTGTTTGTCTGATGCAGATGAACAAAGGAGGACAATCTTAACGTGCAGTCCTGCACTGTCATGTTGCTATGTACAGTATTCTTCTTATGACTTTCTGGGGGTGGGGCTTGTGTGTTTTTACTGTTATTATTGGTTTATTTATCTTTCAGTGGGTCTTGTATTGAATATATTTTTTTTATTGAAATTTTATACTGTTGTTCTTGTTCTCCTTGTTTCCTATCTACTCTCTGGTGAGTTGATACTCAGAATTTCTTTTAGACTGCACCTGTGTAGTCCTAAATGACAATAAAGTTTACTTTGATGTTTAAATTTGACTTTGACTGTATGTCTAGCTATAGCAGCACTTAGTATGGCACAGTAGATATTGTATTTAGAGGCTTAAGCAGTGGCAGACTAGAGACTATTTTGTCTACTGTACGGAATGTAGCTTGTATTTCAAGTTTTTGCACAAAAGTAATGAGTATTTGATAAGCTATTGCACACGTGAGAGAACCTGCTAATAAGTTATTGCAGTTTAAGAAAAAGATATTTCCTTCAGCCTGTATGGTCGCTGACTACATGACCTGTTGGCTTGCCTTGCTACTCAAGTTTAATAGTCTGGCCTGAGGAAAGAAGCTGTTTCTGAAGTTAGTCATTTATCTATATAAATCTAGATAGAAATAAAGGAAAAAGGGCGTCATTTTTTTTACAGAGAGGAAGCCCCTTGCTCCCCTTCCACATTCCCTACTGTTTCTGTAAAGCAACTCCAACTGCACACAACATTGGGAAAATAGAACACTACCTGATCTCCATTTCCGATGATCTTAACCCAGCACTAACAATAAGTGTGGCTCAATCAAATATTAAGTATATATATATATATATATATATATATATATATATATATATCTGGTTTACCTTTACATGTGTGTAATGCACATGAATGAAATACAAACATTTTTCAAGTTTTCGGAAATCCAAAAACAGAATGCAAAGAATGTGCAATGAGCGAATACTCAGTAACGTTTGCTCATTGCAGATTCGGCATTTTTGGTGCGAGGTGCACTATAGTGGGGATCGGGAAGTGGATCCTTTCCTCACTGTAGTGCGACCTCGGAGTTAGAATAATAAAGTAGGGGGTATGTGGGGGCGCAGCCCCCCTGCATTATGTTTTGTCTTTGAAGTGAAGTTCGAAAATCAGCTAATCTGGTTTTCAATTTGCTGATTTTTGAACTTCGGTGCAAATTGGAACGACCATTTTCCTCATTCGGGTTTGCAAAAGGGGCCGTTCGGTAGGTAGATTTTCAACCTTTCAAAGGTAAACCATATATATATATATATATATATATATATATATATATATATATATATATATATATATATATATATATATATATATTTATATATCTATATATATATATATATATATATATATATATATATATATATATATACACACACACACACACACACACACACACACACACACACACACACACGCACACACACTCATATATATATATATATATATATATATATATATATATATATATATATGGGTCCCTATCAGAAGCTCGAGCTTTCAGAAACTGAAAACTGATATGATTAAGACCATATGATTGATTTTCTAAAAATTCAAAGCATTTGAATGGAGATCGCAGTACAGTGAGGGTCGAGGAACGTATCCTTTTCCCCACTGTACTGCAATCTAGGAGTTGGTATATATAGTATGCAGGGGATGTGGGGTTTACCCCCTCCACAAAAAAATAGGGAAAAGAGCTAGATTTGTTTGTTGTTTTCTGAAGTTCTAGTTTTTGGAAACTCAATCATATCATCTTGACAATATGAATTTCAAGTTTCTGGAAACTTGAGCTTCTGACATGGACTCATACAAACATATATATATATATATATATATATATATATATATATATATATAGTTCCCTATCAGAAGCCTGAAACACTATAAGCTTGAAAATCAAAATCCTGAAACCAAAAGCCTGAAAACTCAAAATCCTGAAAACCCAAAATCCTGAAACTCAAAATCCTGAAAACACAAATAATGCTAATATGCCAATACAAACACACTAATATCTACCGACTGACCTTAACCCTAACCCTAACCCTAAGGTCCGTCACTATCGCACACTCACCTAACCCGCGCCCTAACCCTAATTCACTTAAACCGCCCCTAACCCTAATTTTTGTCACTATTGCATACATGCCTAACCTGCGCCCTAACCCTAACTCACTTATACCCCCCCTAACTCTAACATAAAACCAACCGCACACTTACCTGAACCCAACGCATGACCTAACACCAGAGGGCTAACAATAGCAAAGCCACAATGACGTCAGTATGTCTATTTTGTGTTTTCAGGATTTTGAGTTTCAGGATTTTGGGTTTTCAGGATTTTGAGTTTTCAGGCTTTTGGTTTCAGGATTTTGATTTTCAAGCTTATAGTGTTTCAGGCTTCTGATAGGGAACCATATATATATATATATATAAGTATGTGTTTGCATGTGAGTAATAATTTTTTTTTTCAAAATTGTGAAGACATCCAAACCATAGATTGTTGTACTTTTTGTACATTTAAAGTTCCTGTGATGCATGCATTTTGAAACTGCATAATGTTAAGACCAGTACACAGGCATAACAGTTGTTCGCTCAAGCTATTTGTGTTGGTATAATCTGCCAGTAAGTTGTGTAAGCAATAAAAATGGAGTAAAGAGACATTTCTAAGAATCCAGTAAGAGAACCCATTGTCCAGTCCTATGCAGATACTACCCTTGGCATATGTCTCAATTGCTAACCCACAAACATTTTGGTAAAATGAGTAAAACATCTTTTTTTTTAGAATGGCAATCCCCTGTAACTCCTCAAATGTGGTGGGTATGCTCCTTCAATTCTCCTACTTAAATGTACTAGTTATGTGATTGCACAAGCATACAGGAAAAAGGGAAAACAACCTTAATAATGAAACATGGCTCATACAACAGCAATCTCACAATAGGGCCAAAACAATGCACACACCATTCCAGTTGGCAGTGCTTTTAGTTTGACTTTGGCGGAATGCTTCCAGGGGATTTACATTTCAACAGACAGAGCTCCTTGAAAAATTTCCCATAAAGTGCTCTGATTTTCTTTTTTGCTTAAAGAACTCACCTACGTCAAATGTGTTTGAACTTTTAGATTCTTCATATTTAAAGGTAAGAAGTAAACACAGAATGTTTATACATCAAGTCACACTAAACAGGTCATTCAGAGAAATAAAAATGACTGTCAAACTACATACAATATAACAATATATGTGATTAGTTCTTTTCACCCAAATATCAAAAATAAACCAAAAGCACACATTTAAATGGATTCCTTATACAAGTCAAAGGTCTGTTTTCCATAGCAATTTCTTAACAATTGGAGACTAGCGGTGGAGTATAGATATAATATGGATACATTGCTCTTGCAAGCAGCCTGACATTCATTTAGTTCTGATCATATGTTTAAAAAAGGAAAGTTAATAAAATTGCATTAACTATATATGGTCCTTGATGACTAAATTCTTTGTAACTGCATATAAGAAATAAATGAACATACATATATCAAAGCAGCATTACGGTATTATTTTGTAATTTGTTATACACCACATGGGAGTATTGGGCCTGCCACACTAATGTGAATTTGTTGTTTTTCTGCCCTGCTTTTGTCAACAAAGGCATATAAGAGGTTTACTTCAGAAGACGGAAAAACAAAAGACTAAATCCCAAAAGACTGAAAATTCAAAATACTGAATGATGGCATTTGCTCCTTCTCCACTGTTGTGTGATCTTGAAGTTGGTATATATAGTTAGCAGGAGGTTTGGGGGTGCAGCCCCCTGCATAAGGAGTGCCTCCTGCATTAAAATGTGTTTAGTATTTTGAATGTTCAGTCTTTTTGAATTCAGTCATTTGGTTTGTCAATCTTCTGCAGTAGACCCCATATAAGACCTCATGATATGACAAAGTCCAGACCTAATGATTTCTGGTGCTTTGTCTCTTTATTTCCTTAACAATAGCAGTATTGTGAACTCACTGTCTAAGAAGCCTTGCTATGACAAAACTCACCTCACACTTGTTTGGTCACAACTTCTCATGATTCGCAGCTTGAAAACAAACATTCTCTACAAACATGTACTTAAGTTGCTCAGCATATGAGTAAGTGTCGCAAAAAAATATTATTTACAGGGCAAGCTGTCTGCACCCCAACCATGGGAGGCAAGCTGCTTAAACTTTATGATTCTCACTCCAAGATTATTTTAGTGATAGAGCAATCAGGTTTCCTAACAACTGCATCACGCTCTCTCCAACATGTACTAACCTTGGACCGCACATAACGCTCTGATAACTGAGTATATAAATGTCACTTTACAAGGGAGAAATGGAAATAGAGATGCCAGGTTAGACTAGCATGTTCAATCAAATCAAAAAAATAATAATATGACCTCTGATCACTTTCTTCTTAAATCTGTCCCTGGAGATAGTTTTTTTCTTTCTTTGTTTCTTTTTCTTTATCACTCTGTGGACTTGTGGAAACTTTGAGCTAGTAAAGTGTATTATGGTACATTAAAACTTTCTTCCACATGAAGTGGTTAAGTTAAGGTGTTTTAATTTTTCTTACTTCTTAATCCTTATAATTTCTCTGATCATCCCATAATGCTTTACTAAATGAGAATGCATTTTTCTCCCTGCTCAGTCAGCTGTGAATATCAAATCCTATATCAGATACCTGTACTCATAGTGTAACATCATCTCCTTATTACGCACACTAGACAGTTGATCCTGAAATGCATGCGGAATGAGTAAAATTTATCCAAATTTCAGATACAGAAATCATGATGGAATGCTGACTATGTATTGCTACTGTTTGATGAGACACTGACAAATTAGAAAATAGTCAGTGCTTTCTTAGATTTTTAAAGCTGTTACATTAGGGGAATATCTTATAAGAGTAAAGTATGTGGAAAGGCAGCACTATCTTTGCTATGTAACCAGTGGTTTAAGAATGACACACAGTTGTCTCCATACATTTTGCTGACTTATCCTACCACTCCTCAGTAGCTGCAATTACAAGTTAGCTTTGCAAAGACACATAAAAAATATCAATTCAGGGGACCATTAAAATGCAGCACAGAGTAAGTGCGGTGTTGTATATTACAATGGAAATAAATGAAAGGTCACACTTGTTAAAGCTGGAAATCTACATGCCTGTGAGATCTAAATCAGAGTAATATCAAATACATCAGCAGTTGCTACTATTTGAACATGTGTTCCTCGTTTCCTGCAAATTCCAGACTAATGAGAATGAGTGACTCCCTTTCCTTCTTTTCATACCCCCATGTCTTCTTCTACTTCCCAATTTATTCCACTGTGGCTTTAAAATCTAGCCCCTGTACATTTTGTCTCATCTTGTGTCATATTATTTTATTACTATTACCAAATTCAGATAGCAAATACTCAACCATTTTCACCACTTATGGATTGTCTCTACTGCCTACAACCATGGCTGCCTAATCTAATAAGAAATCATATCAAAAATGATTTTGGAATTTCTTCCGTATGGAATGTAGAGCTATTTTAGTCCAAATTTCTAATAGCTAATATTAATATGCAATTAACTCAGTGTTCCCATGCATTGTACAGCATTTCTACATGTAGCTGTTTATAATTCCTTCAGTTATCTTCTGAAATGTACTTGAAGTTTTGGTTATAATTTTAGCAGTACATAATAGTTCAACTTTTATCTTGTTTTATTTTTAGCCTGCACTGAAAATGGACACTGTAAAGTTGAAGACACACAGTTAAGATAAATAATTATATGCAAGTCCCCAACAATCTCTTTCTATACACAATACACCAACAACATCCCCATCCAACAGATAGGACTAGAAACACTCTAACCAAACTACCAAAAACAAGCAAATCATTAAAAAGCAATCATTCCATGCAGATAATCTGATGTCATTCAAAACGTTTTAGTATTTGTATGCAGCAAATATAACAGAAGGTGCAAAGCTTGGAAAATGTATCAACCTGAAATTTAAGGAACATAATCTAGTTAGTTATTTAGTTAGTTATTAATTAGTTAGCTCAATTTGTTTATTGCGGGAGGGCATTGAGCAACACTAACTGATTTATGGTCTGGCTCTAATATTAAACAATATACAAAAACATAATGCAAAGGCACAAGAGCCAAGTTAAAACAATAGTTTGAGTATAATAAACAGTTTATTTCATAGGTCATGATATGCCAGTTATAAAAGTTATTTACAGCATGTACACAAATTACTCTGGAGAACAATTTCATAGATAGCAATAAATAAAATAAAAACATGATTATACAAAAATTGGAAAAATTTGTCTGAGATATTAGCTCCCTTAAAAATGGGAGGAGTTTGTGAGAATTAGAGAGAAATGCAAATGAATTAAACCAAAGTGTGTATGTTAAATGCTGAGGAGAGTATTTGAGGTGAACAAAGAAGTGAAATGCCAGACAGAAGTAACTTATTTGACTTAGGGAAGACAGCTGCAAATTAACTCATCTGAGAAGGTTAGTTTTCAGATGAGATCAGAATTCTGAGTATTAATTATTGTCTTTAAGGTGATGTGAGAGTGATTACAAGAGCTCAGGATCAATAATTCAGAAGCTGTAGTTTGTTCACTGATGTCTGATTTAGGGTGTCTACAGTATGGGCCTGAGTGATTTTGACTTCTAACAATTTGGCAGAGATTTTTAAGGTAGTTTAGCAGCTGAAAGTGAGGTCTCAGATATTAATAGTTTGAAATGCTGTGAGTCATGTAAAAGGTCATATTTTTGTTTGACAGGCATCCATTTAGCCTTACTAAAGTGGAGGAGAGTTTCATATTTCATATTTTGTTTGAAATTGTTTGACTAATTAGTAGTTTGTAATGGGTTGAGTAATCTGAATAATTTAACAATTGTATAACAGCTTGAACCTATTCCTTTTTTGTAACAAAACTCTAGAAGTATATCCAATAAGCTACATGACTTACATGCATTCATAGCCCACTACTCCCCAGATATACTAGCTGTCACTGAAACCTGGCTTAAACCCACCACCCAAAACGAAGAAATTCTCCCCCCAGGTTATAACAACCTAAAGCAAGACAGAGACACCAAAAAGGGAGGTGAAGTTGCAATTTTATTTAAAAATACACTTAACCTCTAAACTTTGAAAACCCCACTTCCCAAATTCCAAAATAGTGAAACATTAGGCTCAGTTATTTCCCTTAAAAACAGAAAAATAATTAACATCCTCTGCATTTATATTCCTCCAGGTAATAACTCAACTATAATAGAGGAAATGTTACAATGGGCCACAAACAACCTGCACCAAGAAACCATCCTACTAAGAGACCTAAACCTAGATTGGCTAACCTGCAACTCCAACAATCCCTCAAATCACATCAACTTATTTGGATTCTCACAATTAATCCAAGATCCCACCAGAGTTGACAAAAAATCCAAAAAAACACTCCATTCTCAACTGGACATTAGTTAACCTCCCCAAAGGAAATTATTATGTGGGCTGCCTACCTGATGTACTGAGTGACCAGTGCCCCACATTCCTCTTTCGTAGACAGGTAAGCATACCCAAACCTATACTGCATAAGGAAACTAGAGATGAGCACAAGGTAGAGCCACAGATTTTTAACAGCATGCTACAACAAAGTAATTGGCACCCACTACAAACCATAGCATTTATTTATTTTATTTTATTTTATTTTATTTTTGTTAACCGGGAGGGTCCGACTGGACACAGGTCCATTTTCAGCGGAGGCCCGGGGAGAAAAGCTCCATGTTACAATATTAGATTAGTGCAATACAAAGGAATTTACAACATATAAAGTAGTACAAAGGAACATTAGTAGTAGAGTGTACTATTAGTACAGGAATGGAGAGATTAACCCCATTTTTTTCTTCATATTAACAAAAACATTAATAAATTTACATTCACAATACATTTCTGCTTTAGTATAACTGGGCAGTATGTAAATGCTCATAGTGGCATAACTACAATATAGGTATAGGTAGGATGAGAGTAAGAGGAACTATTTTAGGTATTATATGAATCTTAGATACAATTTAGAGCAGTTTTCAGGTAAGGACTATAGTACCAGACAGAACCAGTGTTGGTATGATTTCAGCTGTTGGATTGATGTTATGTTTGGATGAGCATTATACCAGGCAGTTGAATATTTCAATAATACATTTATGAATGCTCTAAATATACTAGCTCCCATCAGGAAACATAGGACTAAAGTTAACTATGCCCCTTGGCTAGATAAAACTACAAAAGCCTTATTAAAAGCCAGAGACAATGCATGGAAGAGCTGGAAAAAGAACAACACCAGGCAAGATAAACAAAGATAGCAACAACTTCGTAATCAGGCCAAAAGACAAACAAAAATGGTTTATTATTGTTTGTGCGAATGACATTCTATCAGCTGCAATCTGCCGAAAAACAAAAGGTCAAATGCACAAGCAGTTTTACAACAGATAGTCGACTCCACTTATGCGAATGCACAACTGCATTAGCATAAGTAGAAATCGACTATTTGCACGGAGATCTCGGTACAGTTGGGAGTAGAAATTCATCCACATCCCCACTGTAGTGCGATCTTGGTGTTAGAATATATAAGTAGGAGGGCGCAGCTCCCCACATGGGGGGTGCAGGGGGACTTGCCCCCCTGCAAAAACGTGATAGCTGTATAGGAGTTTGATTTACATCAGCTCCTATACGGCTATCACGTGGTGGTTTCGACAATAATGTCAAGTCAAATGCGTTGAGCATTTGGTTTGACATTGTGAATGGTAGTTATTTGTACTTTCAGTATTGCCATTCGGTTATTTGAATGGAAAATGTTTTTCCATTCGAATAAACAATAGTAAACCAACAAAAACAGATAAACCAAAACTACTTCCTAGAAATCCAAAACAAACATTCCAACAACCCCCAAAAGTTCTGGCAGGCTATCAGATTCTTTCTAAAACCTGGCAAAACTACCACCCCAGCTCCCAACACCAATACTGATAATGACAGCATAGCTTCTCAATTTAACCATCACTTCGCAGAATCTTTTCTCTCATTATCTACCCAGTTATCAAACAACAGCTCTATAGTCACCCCAACTATAGATCACAATAGTATACCCCCTTTACACTTTCACCCGTACCAACTTCCACAGTTAAAAAACTGCTGTCAAAACTAAAACCCACAACTCTCACAGCAGATGGTCTACCCACGATTCTCCTAAAATTAGCTGCAGAGTCCCTAGCCTACCCAGTCTCTATTCTGATAAACTACTCCATACAAGAAGCTTACATCCCCCAACTATGGAAAGTGTCATACATCATTCCCCTTCACAAAGGTTGCAACTCCTATGAACTGTCAAACTACTGCCCCATTGCTATCCTATCCCTCCTTTCCAAGATCTTGGAGAAATGCATTCACACCCAGGTGATGCACTTTGTAACCTCACATAATCTCTTCACCCCCACACAACATGGCTTCCACCCAAACCATAGAACAACTATAGCTCTTCTCTCCTTTACCAACCAGGTTAATCAGCTTAAAAACAACTTTCTATCAGCCATATTCTTAGATCTATCAAAGGCATTTGACATGGTCTCACATAACCGACACTCTAACAACCATGTCCTTTGCCCCCTCCACTACATCATGGTCCAGAAACTATCTCTCTGATAGAAAACAATCAGTCAAATGGCAAGGTGTACTATTACCTCTGCTACCAACTACCATTGGCGTTCCACAAGGATCAATACTGAGTCCTTTACTATTTACCATTTTCACAAACAAGCTACATACCTCTACCCTACATGCATCACTTATACAATACGTAGACGATTCAACCTTAATATGCTCAGCCCCATCTTTAACCACTCTTCAAAAGCTTACCCAAGAATCCTTCTGCTCTATGGAATGGATTACAGATTTCCAACTTATTTTAAACCCCAACAAGACCAAATTACTACTTTTCTTTCCCAACAAATCCAAATCCAGACCTCCTTCCTTCACCATAACCTTCAAAAATGGCACCACAATCTTTCCAACCCCCCATACTAAGCTCCTCATTGTTGAAATAGATAAGAATCTTCACTTTGATGTCCATATCTCCAAAACCATTAAAAAAGTGCACAAAAAATTAGGAACCTTACATAAACACAAGAAATTCCTATCAGACCAAGCAGGTATTACCCTAGCCCAAACCCACCTCTTGTCTACCCTACTATATGCATCACCAATCAACTCACATCAGGGAAAACAGACTTAGGCAAACTTGAATCATGTTACAATACAGTTGCAAAATTCGTCAATAACTCCACTTTTAGAAGTCATCACTGTCTTGCCTTAAAGGAGCTAAAATGGTTAGAACTACCTCATCAAATTATGTACCACCAAGTAGTAATCACCTTCAATATACTACAAAATCCCCACAAAACTCCAGCCCTAACCCAACTAGTAAACCAATACTCAGCAAACCGTCCTCTACGATCATCCAACAGGACCCTACTCTGTATATCCAAAGCCAATAACACTGCAGGGAAATCCCTTTTCTCTCATATCATCGCTAAGGTATGGAATAACCTCCCCCAAAACATCACATCAGCAACAACTATCTCATTGTTCAAAAAGTCACTCAAGCCACACCTCTTGCAGTCCTGGGTCTGTCCTTGCATCACATAAATGCTTTCCTAGTCTCCTCCACTCTCTCGATAACCTCTTCTCTTTCACTGCTTACCATGTCTAAGACACAGCACTCAGTAACAGCCATACAGGGCCTAATATTTGCTATCATTATGTCTTGTGAGATGTCTCTGATTGTATCAGTCAATTTGTATTTTTTTTTTTTTTTTTTTTACCAAATACCAATATCCAGGGTCCAACACTGTGTAAAGTAAGCCTGCCTGGAACAAACTATTGTATGATATATCTTGATTTTATATACCCCTTTAATAATTGTTTGATGTGGAGCTTTTCTCCCCGGGCCTCTGCTGTAAATGGACCTAGTTCCAGGCGGACTTTCCCAGTAAACAAAAGTAAAATAAAAATAAATAAATAAAAAACAAAACTGCTTGATTCAGATAATTGTTTTAAGAACTATAACCTTTCAGTCCCAAATATGACAAAAACAAAGAAAGGAATATGCAACTTTTGCCTCCCCCCCCAAAAAAAAATCTGATAGATGATTAAGAATAGTAATTTATGGGGTCATGTGCAATCTATACCTGGAGGGCAGAGTGTGGCTTGCCACATGTGAAATACTAATTTAGACAAATGGATTTTTTGCAGTCTTCTGATCACATTCAATGCAAAACAGTTGTCACTAGTTAGAATACATACTTTAGCATTTCTATAGTACTGACACTGTGGCTTCTGCAGTGTTAATAGCCCAGAAATGTTGATGTTGGAAGATTAAAAGACCATGGGTTCTATTCCCATAGTATGTACCTAGGGTGCTGCATTCCTGAGTAGACATCCTATTGTGATGTAAAGTGGAGGTTCCATTTTTTGAGTTGGTGGTAGCTCAGGTGGTTGGAAAAGATCATGTGACACTTCTTAAAAGTGCAGGGGACCTTCCTTGGTACCTCAATCAAATTTCCCCTGGTGAAAACACTAATTTGGGTATCCCCTAAAATAACACAATAGTCCCAGTGATACTAGCCAGTTCAATAAAAACATATATAAGTAAATGTCGACTTCCTAAATTAAAAACTGACTGTAAATAATTAACTTGCATAATAAAATGTGAATCATGTTTATGTCACTTTCCTATGAATAGTTCATTATCTCAAAGAACCATCCATAAATTGACACAGAAATACTTGAGTGCACGCCTTCTAATTATATTTTCTTATAGTTATCCTCGTATATTTTACTTGTTTTTGAAACATGTGCACCACATTTCAAACCCTTGCAATGCCCTGTCACAATATTTTTATGCATATAAATATAATTGGATACAGTTCAATCCTCTTCATGGCATAACTTTTCAATGTGATACATGATAGTATAAGCACACATATATAAATGGATACAGTTCGGCATGCGACACACACACACACACACACTTGATTTAAATTCTGTTTTTTAACATAATTGTCTTTTGACCTGTATTCTTTAAACATAGCTCATAGACTTCACCCTAATTTTATGGGAGAAAATAACATAGCAAAATGTAAATCAAAGTTCGTGATTTCAAGATGATTGTGTCCTCAAAGATTAAGACATGGGAATGTCAGCCTACACATTAAATATGACTGTTAAAACAATCTACCTTCACACAATTTGGATTCATTGTACTTTTCTTCTGAAAATATGTTTGCATATCATTAAAAATATCAGCCTTTTCAACTCCTCAAAAGATTTCTGGTCTGAAGTTCATCATGAATTACAGTGTCAAATATGGTCAGAGATCAGGATTATTTGCATGCCAGGTATGCTTTGTCACAAGAAATGTAATGCAAAACAATGGGTCTTCATGAGACATGCAGAATACTAATGAAACCCTGCAGGGAATAACATTTAATTGCATTCTCCATTAATTATTTTCTAGCTAGAAAATCATGCCTATGTTCTGAAAATGAGCATTGCAGTTATGAAAACTGAAAAGATATGTTTTAATTAGAACAGTGTAGAAACTTGAGGAAAATATGATTTTTTTTCTACAGATCAGAGCAAATCTCTACCTTTTCAGTTTTTGCATTTATTTATGTAGCTAATGTTTATCTGGATATTTCAAGGATACTTTATATGCCACACCCTTCATTCAAAAACTTTATGTATGCTAGGAATTCCTTTCCAAGAATGTAGAAAAGTGAAGAGCTAGTAACACAGTGACAATGGTATACACAGTGCTATGCTCTGCTACTGAAAATCATTCAACATGCTAAAACAATATAAGAAATGAGCAAACCAGTTTGTATGAAGATTTAATAGAAATACAATCACTTTCTGGGCTGTGATAAGTAAGGTTGCAGTCTATGTTCAATACAAACATTTTCCACTTACAGAACTATAAAATATGTATTTATGTATGAATATATTGATCACCTTGTCTGTCTGCACATTTACATACCTATTTAATTTATTTTTATAATTTAGTGTGCTTCATTAACCTATGCTGTTTTATTTCTCGAGATTGTTTGTACAAATGCTAAGATACATATTAGTTAATAGCAATTAACCAAAAAGAATCATGCAGTATTTGCAGACATGACTGGATCAGTATGGGAAGGGTTAAACCCCAAAGGAACAGTGATGAGTGTATTCAGTTTTCAGATACACTTTTATTTATTTAGTTAGTTACTATTTGGTAACTAGGTAGATGGGCTGGTCCAGAGACACTTTTCAGTTGTGAACTGGACTAAGTGGCAATTAGCAGTGCATAATACATTTCAAATATGATAGTATTAGATGTGCCCAGTTGCAAACCTTTTGAAGGTTCAACTATAGTTATATGTTTTATAAAACAACATGTTATACGGTTATTACACATGTCTACTAAAGTTGCAGGTTTAGATTAGGCTTTGTTAGTTTACGTGGGTTTCAGTACATTTTGGCTACATGAAATTGCTTCTTAAAGGTTTAAATTGACAAATGGAAGTGGATAAAACTATTGAGATTACAGAGATGAACCTAAAGACTAAGAAGAGCTGAGCCCGTTCATGAGAAGACTAATTCACCAATGACTATTTTAAATGGCGGATGATTGAGTGATATTAAGTTCTCCTGGGAATTCTTTATTGCGTAGGACTGTTCCCTGATCAGGAGTATTTTTCGGGGGGGGGGGCAATAGTCATCATATAGAAGTTTATCTGGTAAGGTGGTGTATAGAAAATAAGTGGATCTTTCAGTAATGGGTAGCTGATTTAGATAATATAGAAGACTGCAGTGGTGTATGTAGGTACCAGCAAGTAAGGTAAATCTGAAAATGTTATTCTCAGTGACTTGTAGTCTTTGAGTGTTATAAGCAGAGTGCTTTGCAGCCAGATGGAGAAAGTAGATGTGATATCCTATAGAAGAGTTTTATTTATGAGAAGACTTTATTAATGATGTTATCAGTGTAGGTTGTAAAGTTTAATGTTGAGTGAAGGGTTATGCCTAACTATCTGTACTCGGTTGCAAAAGGAATAATATGGCTCTAGTGTAGGGATTGCTGTGATTATACTCCAATACTGGAAAAAAGGTAAACTGGTAAAGTGCTTTTGTAGTGAAAGACCCAATGGTAACAGGGCTTTCAGGGGTTCATAGCAATTGTTTGATACCCTATGGCTGGGTGTCATGCAGGAGATATTCCTTCTCTGCTAACTGTCCCCAAATATCTTGCCTCATGTTTTCACTATGTCAGTGGAATTGTTTAAGTAAATTAAACTAATATTTACCAATTGTTCCCAACTTCCTCCATTGTCAACCATCCCTCCCCCCAAATTCTTAAACAAATAAAATAATATGTACATGCTGTCTGTGTGACAGTACTTGCTAAGTGCTTTGATACCTTTCAAAGACAGTCAAACAATTTTCTCTTTTTTTTCTGTAACTGGTAGTAGATAAAGATCCATCTACTATGAATAATTATGACTGGGTCTCACTGATCCTAACAATCTATTATGTGTTCTCAACATTGATGCCAAGATTCACCACTCAAGCTTCATTCTCAGGTTGAATTTCTTGGCATCCATTTCCCAGACACATAATACCATGGTTACACTCAGAGATCTGATCATAATTCTCCATGTTATGGTCTGAGATATGAGGATGAAGTCAAGACGATCTGTGAGGGGAGGGGAAAAAACACAACTTTTTTTTTTTCTTGTGATTAATTTGCAGCTTATTTTGTTCAGACCATTGACAAACATCAGAGAAGGATTGCTGGAGCTGAGATTGCGGGACTGTGCGCCATCTATTTACTTGGAGTAATAAGATATCATCTGTATAGAGGGTAAGGTTAAATTCAAGTAAGTCATCAGTAAAATCATTATTGAATGAAGAAACACTAACGGGGCTGAAACAAATCCTTGGGAGACAATTCTTTTAAGTGTTCCATTAATAGTTAGCTGGTTGTTAGAGTAAACGTAAAATGTCCTAATGTGTAGGTAGTTATGGAACCAGCCAATGATGTTTGCTCCTGAGTTGAATGCTTTAGCTTAGCAAGCAGTATTTTGTGGTCAACAGTTTCAAAGGTATGGGTCATGTCCACAAAAATACCAGTGGTAAGGAGACCATCATTTAGGTTGCTATAGATAATGTCAGATGTTGAGAGTATAGGAATGATACTAATTAATGCATTTCCACATTATGTTGTCTATTAGATAGAAGCACATATTTTTATTAAAGTGTTTAAGCAGCTGTTTATAAA
Source organism: Protopterus annectens (assembly GCF_019279795.1). Lineage (NCBI taxonomy): Eukaryota > Metazoa > Chordata > Ceratodontiformes > Protopteridae > Protopterus > Protopterus annectens. Next base: position 72,275,037 of record NC_056727.1, on the reverse strand, counting down.
AAACTTTTTCAAAAAAGTTTGCAAGAGGGTAAAGAATAGAAATAGTTTGATAGTCTTTATGTCTTTATGTTTTTTGGCAGAGGTACCCTAAGAAGAAGTATTGTGTTGGCCTGTTTTGGGCTGGAGGAACAATTTCTGTGATAAGTAAGAGGTTATAAATATAATTTATGGGTTTTGTCAAAGTCAAAGTAAACTTTATTGTCATTCAGAAATCACACAAGTGCAAAAACTGAACGAAATTCCGTGTCTCCAGACTCAATGTGCAGACAACATATAGACTATTTTCAGACATTTACACATGTAACACCTAGCTATTACATCACAGACATGCAGGTAGATAGACTAATATTGCACATAATTAGAAACACATTTCAACACTTGTCAAACTGAACATTTACTTGCATGAGATTTTAGTATTGCACAGGTACTTGGTTAAGACATTGCATTGATCCTTGCACAGGAAGAGACATTTGAGTATTGCACTGTGAACATTAGAGTATTGCACTATGGACCTCACAGTATTGTGCCATGGTTAATTTACAAATTTGCATGTATTGTACTGAACAAAGAGATATTTTACTGCATTGCTACTGCCCTAGATGGCTTATAAGTTACAGTCATGGTGAATATTGCACTAAGTATTAGGTGAGACTGGTAACCAGCTTCTTGCACAATTTGAGACAGTTTCTACTGACCCAGTTGGACATCATAGAGTGTAGTGGTTATTAGAGTTTAGCACCCTGATGACATTAGGGAAGAAGCTGTTCCTGAATCTCATAGTTCTGCAATGTATGCTTCAGAAGCACTTTCCAGATGATAGAAGCAGGGTGAGTGCAGTCTATTATATTATTATAAGCGATTGTGTCTGTAGGTCTATATATGTTGCCAAAATGGCATAAGAACAAATGCATTTCAGTGACAAATAAACAGCGAACTCTACATACAGTGAAAGCCTAGGTCAGTGATTTTTTTCCTAGGGAAAAAAATCATTTGGCCGTTGCTGTGACATTGCCCTTTACCCCACTGTAGTGTTATCTTGGAGTTGGTATATTTAGTTGGGGAGGTGTAGGGGGCAAAGCTGCCCACTTTGAATTGTTTTAAACTGTGTGTTGTGCTTTGTTGGTCTACCAATTTTTTTCTCTGGGAAGAAAATTGGTGACCTGGGCTTTCGTTGATTATAGAATTTGATGCTTATTTGTTGCTGAAATGACATTCGTTCTTATGCCGTTTCAGCAACCTAATATAAACTCATGTTTGCAGGCTTCCTAAGGGAGTTCCAGTGTAGTGCAGTGAAGATTGCAATGCATGTTTCCAAGCTATATAACAATAATTTACATCCTTTTCAGAAACATCTCTGAAGAAGAAGAGGGCTGAATAACCTACAGCATTGTCCGTTTAGCTGGATGGTTACTTTGAGCAGTTTGCTAGTTAGAGACTGGGTTGAGAAATGTGTTAGTGATTGTTTCACTTCTACTGTCTCTATTTATCTCCTGACAAGCTTGTCCCTCCAGCAAAATTCCAACTCATGCCCACTACCCTCTACATCTTTCTTTTTCTCTATATCACCTAACAAGTATACACATTACTTACCTTTCTCATCTGCATTCTTTTTTTTTCTCCCCATATCTCTTACATCTATTCCTCCTTCACCTAAATGTAAAATTGTAGTCTGACATTTAAACCTTACTGTATATGTCAATTTGTCTAGTATTAAAATGTAATGATTCTATATTTCACTGATTGTACATTTTCATTAGTATTGTTGCCTTTCAGTTATTGTATGACCATATTGTAACTGTAAGCTTTTTGCTTTTCTCTTTTATATAAAACTGCTTATTTTTAACTGATGGTTTTCTCCACAGCCCTCACCAGAAAGGGGATACCATGGCCCAGGTTGACCCCATGAACAAAAGCAATAATTAAATAAATAAATAAAAGAGATGATAACGTTTCTATAATACTTTGTTGGCTTAGTACTAGACTTATCACATGCATTCTATGGATTTTTATTTGCTTAATGGAGCTTGAGGGTGGTAAAAATAAATCATGATGGTCATATGTTTTAATGAAAGTATAAACAAGTATGTTAATTCTGAGGAACATGCATCTCTTGATATATCTCCATGTTGCTAAGTTACTTTCCCCAAATTTCATGTGCCCAAGTTACTAATTTAACTCAAACTTTACCTCCACTCCCCTCCCCTCTAATATTCTCAGATTGCACACCTTCACCCAAATCACCAAAGAATAAGTTATGAAGGTGAGTTGCTATCTAAGGCCAAGAATACTACATCTATGGGACATGATAACTTGCAAGGCATTCTACTAGTCAGCTTGAAAAACATCTTGTCTGATCCCTTATAGAAGCTATTCAATGTCAGCCTCAAAACAGGCTTCATTCTGGATGAAAGTAGGAAAGCAACATTCATTCTCTTGTACAAAGATGAGGCTTCAATGTACCTGGTTAATTATAGAACAATAAGCCTCAACCAACTCATTTGTAAGGCTATGGAAAAGATCATCACAGACTAGGATATACATAAACTATATAATCTTGGTCCAATCCAGTTTGGATTCATCAATGGCAGATCCTACTTATTTTATTTTGTTGACTTCTTTGAAAAAGTTATTGAAGCACTTACTGAGTGCAAAACAGTGCACAATACTTATCTGGACTTTGCAAAGGTGTTCACACCATCCCATATTCAGTTAGTGTAGATAAACTCTTCCAGCTTAATGTAAATCCATATGTTATTTATTGGATGCAAAATGGATCATAAATAGAACCCAGGAAGATAGGGTGGGAAGCTATACTTCCACCAAAATAATTGTACCTAATGGTGTACCCCAGGGATCAATCCTTGGCCCACTTCACTTTGATATCTTCTCAAAAGATAAACTTAATGTTACAGGTTTGTGGCTGACCAGATGACTGCAAACTTGGTGCCACTGAAAACTCTCCAGAGGACATCAAGATCATCCAAAAGGGATGGTTCTGGCCAGAATGCTGACAGCTTACCAGCAGTTTTTTTAAGCTCTGCTATTTTATTTATTTTCTGACAGGAAATTAAATTTCAGAATTATCTTATTTGAAATTTTAGACAAAAACTAACATTTTGAACTGTTCTGAGAGATAACATCAACAAAATACTCATATTCAGCATAATTTTCCATTCAACTTTTGCTCAAATGATTTCTCACTGGAAATGTAGACTGAGTCACACAAAAATAAGTTCTCAAGAATTTCTCATGAGAAAGGATTTTCAGACTGTATTAACTAACATTCAAGAGCTTTCTCAAAATGGACAAAATAGATAGCAAGCTGGACATTTTTAATGAAGTGTTGTAAGAAAATAGAACAAACACAAGTATTTGTTAATCAACAGAAAGATCATATATAAGGGACAGAAGTTGCACTAAATGACATGGAAGGGAAATTAGAAGATGAAAACACTGAATTCTTGCTGAGACAAAACACCTTACTTTTGAACAAAAAATGACATAGAAAATAGATCTCAGAGAAATAACATTCATATCTTTAGCATGCCTGAGAAGATAGAAGGTGGAAGTACAACAGCCTACTTAACATCTTGGCTCCATAAGATTCTTAATTTACCAGAGACAATTTCATATGGAATTGAAAGAGCCCATAGAACTTTAGTTACACTATCTACATCTAAAAATAATCCATCTCCGAGATCTACTATTGGAAATTCTCTTCTTCACAATACAAATCCTAAAAACAGCCTGGAAAAAATCTCCCATCAAATTAGAAAAAAAAAAAAAAAAACCAATAAAATTCAGCAACGATTATTCAGCTACAGTGATGTCTAAGAGAAAAAGCTTTCTTCCTTTAATTAAAGAATTAAAGAAGAATCAGATCAAAGTTCACCTGCTATTTCCAGCCAGACTCAAAACATTCCTTTCAGATGGCATTAATATCTTCGATGATCTTGACAACTCAATGACATGTCTAAAAACAAAAAGAAGATATGGAATGGAACAACAGCTCCTTGAAGAGATAAGCAGAAAGAAACAATTGAAAAACCAATGAAAGAAGGAAGAAATTAAAAGAAAAATGACTCATTTTTTTTTCTAATAGTAGTCTGTATGACTTATAAGCAGATTAATATTAATTGTAAATAAGTTTTACTAGTATACCTGTAACTTGAAGGGAGACCTGGATGCATTCTTGAACAAGGTAATTTCTATTTATCTAATGTCTTTTTTAAGTTCTTAGTTTAAAATGAATAATTAATATGTGTGTATATGTGTGTATATGCGTATGTATGTAGTTATATGTATATATACTCAATATAAAAGTATAAATTACTTTGGGGAAATATGTTTTTTCCTTTTCTTTTATTGTTTTATATTTATTATTTCCTTTTTCAATATCATTAATAATTGTATACGGCTGTTTGGACTGCATGCAGGTTCCCTAGGGCTGATGTAGCAACTGCATTGAGATTTATGTAAATAATAGTAAAATTTGAAAGGAATATACTTTTCATAAGGTAATATACTGAGTTATAAAATACATCTAATTCTTATTTATTTATTTATTTGTTTTACATTTGTTGACCGGGCTAGACTAACTGGATGCATGTCCATTTTCAGCAGAGGCCCGGAGAGATAAGCTCCACTTAAAAAGATTAAGAAAAAAGATCAACATAAAATGATTAACATATAAATGCATGTACGGAAATTATTTGCAGATTATTACATAACATTTCAATTGTTGAATACAAAACTTATTACAGAACATTAGATAAATTTGCTAGAAACTCTATTCTCAAGGAAATGTTTTTTTTTTTTTTTTTTTGTGGGTAGAATAAGGAACAGATATGGATTAGTCCATGAAAGTAAAAGTAATGGTTGAGAAATACAGGGTCATCTGTGATGATGATAGCAATGCCATTTTTGATAAGTCTGTGTTTGTACAGGGGCATAACCAGTGTGTTTTCAGGTAAAGTTTAAATTTTGCTTAAATAGTGATAAAGTTAATTTGGAAGTTGGTTCCAGTATTTTCCAACAGCATTAGAGAACAGAGTTACCAGAGATATTGTTGGATATACTTGTGGATACTAGTAATTTCTTGGATGAGCATAAAGTATTAAGGTTTTTATATGGGGTAAAACGGTTTGATAGTATTGGAGTTCTAGTTGGTTGGAAGAGGGTTTTATGGGCAATGGTAAGTTGGTTATAATGGAGTTAATTTTGTAGCTCAAGCCAGCCTAGTTGTTTCAGATTATGACAGTGGTGGGTCCTGAAAGAGGAAGATGTGGCAAATCTAGCTATGTTATTATAAGAGTTTGACAGCTTGTTGAGGTTGTTTTTAGTCAGATTTGTGCATGTGGATGAAGCATAGAGGAGTGTGGAGATTAAATGGGTATGGGCAATAGAAGTTCTGGCTTGTGGAGTAAGGAATGGCTTTATCCTATAAAGGGAGCCCAGTTTCCTATTTACAGTTGGTATAGTATTGTTAATGTGAGTTTCAAAGGTAAGGTTGTTATCTATTGCTATACCTAGAAGTTTAGTGGTTAGGTCTGGAGATATAATGGTACCATTATTGGATAGGACTGAGAAGTTTATTGGGCTGGACTTGCAGGTGGGTGTGAAGAGCAATAGTTTTGGGGTTCAAGAGGAGGCATTGCTGTAAAAACAAGTTTTCTACTATAGCAAACATTTTCTGGGTTAAGGACTGGAGTTCAGATGAAGATTTAGCTGAGCAGATGATTGTAGAATCATCTGCATATTGAATACAGGTAGCTTGAGTAATTGCTAGGTGAAGGTCATTTATATAGATTGAGAATAGAAGGGGACCAAGAATTGAGCCCTGAGGGACTCCTAGTGTAACAGGGAGATGTGAAGATAGGTTATTGTCCCAAAGCACAGTTTGTTGTCTGTTGTTAAGGTACAATTGGAACCACTGAATAACCAGTGAATCTAGGGAAAGAGATCTTAGTACATTTATACGTAAATGGTGGTTGACCATATCAAAAGATTTGGAAAGGTCAATAAAGAGTGCTAAGGAGGGGATGTTGTTATTTTTGTTATGACTGATACTATCAGAGAAGGATAGGAGAGCAGTGGTAGTACTATGAAATGGTCTAAAGCCATGTTGGCAGTTTGCAAGTAGATTGTTTTGCAGTAAGTGATCTAGTAGTTGTTTGTGGATACACCTTTCCATTATTTTAGCTAAAGGAGAAAGTAATGCTATTGGGTGGCAGTTGGAGTATTCGTTAGAATTGCCACCTTTGTGTAGGGGGATGATGTGGGAGATTTTCCGGATGGCAGGAATATTTCCTTCTTTTAAGGTTCTATTTATCAGAATTGATATTGGATAGGCTATAGCTTTGGCAGCTTTTTGGAGATATTCTGCTGGTAGTTTATCGGCTGATGGGGTTGATGGCTTAAGTTTTTGTAGAAGATTACAGATAAGATGAGTTGGGACTGGTTGCCAGTGGAATATAGGGAGTGAATTTGTTGCAGAATTTGAGTGACTAGAATCCTGAGTTGTTATTTGACTGGCCAGTGATTGGATGGCCTCTGTGAAGAAGGTATTAAAGGTGCTTGCTGTTTGTTTAGGATTTGTATGGTTGGCTCCTGTAGGGGGTGGTGTAGTGGAGTGACCAGGGTGAAGAAGTTTGTTAATGCTGGCCCAGAACTTTTGTGGATTCCTTTGGTTTGCTTGCTGGAGATGACTGTGAACATTTTTTTTTGTCCAAAAAAATGGCTTTTTTTGTATCATTTCTCATTTATTTAAATTTAAGTTGGTCTACGGGTTGCTTAGTAGATCTCCATAGAGCCCAGAATTTGTTTCTATGTACGATTTTATGTCTGGTTTCCTTAGTGAGCCATGGGGCTGGCTTAGACTTAGTTCTGATAGTATGCTTAGGTGCATGATAGTCTAGGATTGTTAAGAATTTTGAATTAAAGTAATTCACTGCATCGTCTAGAGGGAGATTCTTCTTGTGTGTATGTATAAACCTTGCTTCTTTCTATTATTTACTTTCTACTTCATGCTGTTATCCTCTCTCCTTTTATTTTATGCATATCTATGTATATATGAATATATGGGTCTAGGACTATTCACTGAAAGCATATTTCACTGAACTCAAATGACTGTGCACAAATCACTGAAAGCACAATTCACTGAAACACATTTCACTGAAAGCTATATATGGCCTTTTTGCCACTGTAGTATGACCCTGGAGTTAGAATATATAGAAAGGGGGGTTTTGAGGCACCGCCCCACACATTGGGGGAGTGGGGGGCATAACCCCCCACATAGTTTGAATATATATTAAGTTTAGAAAAGATTAATGTATTGAAATCGCAAGTATCCATGTGTATAGTTCAAAATATTTAAAGTAGGTGGGGGCTATGTCCCCACAACCCCCATGTGGGAAGCGGTGCCCCCCACACCCCCCTGACTATATATTCTAACTCCAGGGTCGCACTACAGTGGGGAAAAGGCCATATATAACTTTCAGTGAAATGTGTTTCAGTGAATTGTGTTTTCAGTGAATTGAGCTTTCAGTGAATTGTGCACAGTCAAATGTGTTGCAGTGAAATGTGCTTTCAGTGAATAGTCCTAGACCTGTATATATATATATATATATATATATATATATATATATATATATATATATATATATATATATATATATGTATATTCTCTAAAATGTTTTTTTATTAATCAAAAATTGCTTAGAGTACAACTGCAGATTCTCTGTTAAATATTAGTAAAGAAGAGGGAAAAGGGGAGAGAGCAACATTGTTAGTTATTATGTTGCTATATTCTTTATAATGGCTTAATTGAATCCAGTATAATAGTAATAATTATAGTAGGGATGACATGTTTATTATTTTTTCTCTTTTTGGTTTAGCTTGCATGATCTGGTGATTATGATGGTCTTTAGGGATGGGGTGATGTGTATTGCTTGAAGTAGATCAGTTAAGACATTGTTTAAAGCACTAATGCAAATTTTCTGTTGGCTGCTGGTAAACAGGGGGAAAGGGGAGTAGTGAGCATAGCTGTTGTGTCTTACTGTACTCTTTAGCATAGCTTAATTGAATTTGGTATGGTAGTGATAATTGCAATAGGGATAAAGAGTTTTCTCCATTCTGTCTTTAGATGTGCTTGAGTGTTTTGGTGATTCTGATGGTCCATGGAAGCAGGAGTGATATGTACTGATTGATGTGAATTAATTGAAGTTTTTGTTTACATGGAGAGAAATGAGGGGAAGGTTGGCTGTTATTGCTGTGGTGGAACATGAGTGACAAAAGAAACTTTGAATGGAGGGATGGATATTGTGTGTGAGCCGTGTATATCTAGAGCTACTGTATCCTTTCTTGTCATGGCTTTATGAGAGATTGCACTTCAGCATCCCTGGTTAATCATAAATGACATGAAAATAACCACCACATGAGACCAAAAATAAAATGCAAACAACATGGAGCCACAACTTGACTGTATACAATGCTTTACTGCTGCTTCCTGGTACCTCAGTTACTGCCAATAAAAACAAGACAGAAACTCGATCACTTATGGTTGAATCTTCATCTTTGTAAAGAATCTTAGTTTCTCACTAAGATAATGAGCTTGCCAGTTAATTAAAAGGAGATAATAATGGAATTGTGTGACCTTTACATTTAACACCATTCATTAAAAAGACAGAAGTCAAATATCTCAGACTTAAAGGGGCCATGTTTTATTTCTTCATAACTTTCTATATAAATGAAAAAAGTTAAAAAAACAGAGAAGTCTGTACAGCAAACACTTGATCCATAATTAGAATACTTAAAATTAAAGAAAAATATAGGACTAAAACCTTATTTAAGCAGAAAATGCATATTTACATGAGATGGTGAATTACAATATCAAGCTTCCAATGTTTCACTGTCTTGGCTAACTTGCAAATATCTTGAATAATTAGTAGGATGTAAACTAACTAACTAACTAAAATGCTGTTGTTTTCACCAACATGTAGGTCTACCACTTTCACCTTTACCATAAAATCAAATGATGGCACAATAATCTCCCCTGACCCATCTACAAAACTATTAGGTGTCATCATAGACAATAATCTAAAATTTGACCTACATGTTAACCAAACTATCAAAACCATCAATAAAAAACTAGGGTCACTTTACAGAATAAAAGCCTTCCTAACCCCTCCAGCTAAAATCGCCATACCTCGCTCTCACCTTCTTTCAACCCTTCTGTATGCATCCCCTCTACTCTCGAATTTAAACAAGTCTGTCCTTAACAAACTCTCAATTTGCTACAGCCACATTGCCAGGCTTGCCACTGGGCTGCCTTTTAGGACACATCATTGCATCAATCTAAATCAGCTTGGGTGGCTTGAACTACCCAGTCTAATCCAGTATAACCAACTGATTATGGCCTATAAAATCCTCTATAATCCGGACAATACTCCTGCACTTAAAAATATTATCACCCCCTATAACAATCCTAGACCGCTTCAATCCTCTAACAAACTACTAATTCAGACTAGCAAAATTAATAACACAGCTGGTGATTCTCTCTTTGCAAACTCTGTAAGTAGATCCTGGAACTCTCTTCCATCTGATATTACCTTACTTTCCACCTTAGGTCAATTTAAAACTAGACTCAAACAACATTTGTCACTTAACTGGCTATGTCATTGTATCAAGCCTGGCTAACTCTCTCTAGAATGTGTAAAAATCTGTTAACCAGTTTACTGTGTAATTTCATTTAATCCTGACTTGTGCTCAGGATTAACTGTAACCTGTGGAACTTGTTTAACTTGCTTACTTATGTAATCTCTGTAAATAGTCTGTTTGTAATATGTAATGCTGGTATTATGTAATGCTGTATCTGCTTACCCTTGGAGCTTTTCTCCCCGAGCCTCCGCTGAAAATGGACATGCATCCAGTCGGACTATCCCGGTCAACAAATGTAAAATAAAATAAAATAAATAAATAACTCCAGCAATCAATTATAGACTTGAATAACAACAAGATGCACTAAGGAAATGTTACCAATTTGGGTTTAACATAAAATATCTGTTCTTAAGAGAAATGTTTCAAGTTAAAGGTACAATGTCATATAAAAGTTGTATATATTTAACTGCAGTACTTATAATTATAGAATTTAGAAGTGTGATATTATGACTGTATATTAAAGCTAAAGTGTCACATTCTAAGGTATTCCCTTTTCTCTGTAGCATAAAAATTTTAGAATATACAAGTATATATATATATATATATATATATATGTGTGTGTGTGTGTGTGTGTGTGTGTGTGTGTGTGTGTGTGTGTATGCACAATTATAGGTAAGTATTGGTGGTTACATCTGTATACATCAGAGAGTTCAATGGGGAAAAGATGAGGTTTCACAGCAGAAATGCCTGGAAGATATAACTTGAAGTTGCACAATTTGTTATTTTTGCTTTGAATAGTGTTTTGTTTATGTTTTTCAATGAATTAGGGAATACATTAGTGAGCCGTGCACTAGATTGATTTATTGCATTGTTTGAGATAGCAGCATAAAACTAGTTATATTTGCTAAAGAAAACAAATTGCAAATATTATTTATCTGGAATGATAAATTTAACTAAGCATAGTTGCAGACAGTGTTAGATTGTCAACCACCATACTGGGCATGCAGTATAACTGAATGAATATTATGAACATATATGTGGAGACTTTAAATAGTACTATAACCCAAATAATGCTACAAATGTTACTGCATATATGTGCAATAAATGTACTATCACTAATGCTTTAAATGCTTTCTTCTTAATGCAATGTGACACAGAAGGTGCTATTATTTGACACTCAATTATGTAACAAAGCATGTTTCATAGTTTTGATATGGATCAGGAAATTATTAATATATCAAAGAACCTGATGAGTTGCAGCATGTAACATAGCAAGATATTACTTAATTGATTCTGTTTTATATACATATATATATATATATATATATATATATATATATATATATATATGTATATGTGTGTGTGTGTGTGTGTGTGTGTATATATATATATATATATATATATATATATATATATATATATATTACATTGAAAGTAAATATTATTTGAAATGTTTGACACTATATTCAAAGGAAAAGTTATCAAAGTGTCTTTAGTATAATAAATAATATGAAAGTATGGAAGTTTTAATGATTATGCTGTAAGGGCTGTTGAAGAATCATACCTTGAGACAGATCACTTAGAATTTGATATTTGAACATTTTTCAAACAGACATGCTGATGTTGTGTTCCTAGATAAATCTCATGTTGAACAGCTCCTGAGTCTGTACATAAAACACATTTTTAAAAATTTCCCCGTAAACATGTTATATCTCTTTAGATGTGCAATAAAACTACTATTTTATATTCAACTTCATTAACAGAGAAAGTAGACTCCAGAGAATTTTTCCTCTGGCAGACAGTAAATGTTGGAGGTGTGAAGGGAAAGAAAGAAAGAAGTGATTGGGAACATATTTTCTGGGAATGTGGTGAGTTGGCAGAATTTAAGGATTCCCTGCTGGATGCACTGTCTGAGATGACAGCTGGGCTGATTGGTCTGATTAAGGAGATGTTTTTTCTGACCTATGATACAGAATCAGAATTGCCTAGATGTGTTAATGCCTTGCTGTGTCTAATAATGGTGGCTGCTAATAAAGCAATTACTAGAAAATGGAAATCAAAATGTAAACCAATTGTACTGGAGGTAGTGAATATAGTAGCAGAGATAAAATAACTGGAAATGAGATCTTTATAAAAGGGTAGGAACAAACTACATAAGAAAACATGGGAATTGTGGGAAGAATACATACAAGGAAGCTCTAAAAGATAGCATAACTTAAATGACCTATGTAATGTTTGAATGAGAAAGATTGGGTAGATTATAAGTGATGTATAATGTTTGCAACTTGAGTTTGTCAGTATGGTTTGTAATGTAAAATGCTTGCGACTAGATTTGTGTTGGTCTGGTTTGTTTTCATTTATAGAAATGTATGATTGCCTATGTAGTAAGTGATGGTTTAATAAAGATGTATCTTGTTTAAAAAAGGCAGGAATTGAATAATTTATGTAATATTGCTTATGTTATATGATATATTGCAATATATGTGAAGTATAATGTTTGTGTTAATACAGTTTGATTACTTTTATATGAATATACATTTCCCCATGTCACAAGTGATAATTCAGTAAAGGTGTTGGAAAAAATATGTCAGTCCCTATGTTAACTGTTTATACACAGATATTATAAAGTTGATATTACATTGATTTTTTAATTGTTATTCTAAAATATATTTTATTTTAAATTGTGCTTTAATGTGAAAGTGAATTTACAATGTGGAAGGAAACATTCTTTATTCAATGGACTGCATCAGTAGTATAATATGATAATCTAGTGCACATAAGAGTATATCAGCATTTTTATTGAAATATAATATAAAACATATTGAAGTTTTATTGTTGCCTTAAGGTGTGACACTATAGAAAGTAGAACATTACTTATCTATATAGTTAATAAATAGCAGAGAAAGACTTGAATTTCTATTTTCTTATTGTAATCAAGTAGAGGGTGAGTTAGTTTGGATAGTTTTACTATCCAAACTAGGAGCATTAGTCTCCATGAAGGGAAAGAAGGTTGAAATAATTTCTTGTTTGAATTTTAATATGACTTAATTATTTTTACTGGTGTCTACAATTTTAGTCAATAAATCTGTATTTAATATTACTAGCTTATATAGATCTATGGCATATAATAGGTAGTATGAGACATATAAGAGTGATACATTAAAGATAATACATCTAAGACTTAGAAATACATTTACTGCTTTATTACTCATTGATACTTCATGACACAAAGTGTATATGCATCAGTATTAATGGTTTGAATAACGGTTGCAAGAGAAGCAATTTAAGTAAGTTTCTAAATGTACATGCATTGCAGATCATCTTCAAGAAACATATCTATTGCAAGATGATATAAACAGGTTTAACACAAAACATTTTACAATTTTAAGTAGTTCTCAATACAAATAAAAAAAGAGAGTGGTAACCATTTTACGGAGAAATTCTTCATCTATGCCCATATATAATAAGTACATATGATGATGATAAAGACATATTTTGTTCAGCAATAATTGAAATTAATGGAAATCTGTATACCTTTTTTAATGTTTATAGGATTCCATTCGGCATACTGGTGTCAAAATGGTTAAGCAACAATTAGAAAAAATATATATAATTCTTGAAAGGCAGTATCATTCTGGTGAGAGACTTTAATTGTATACTAAAAGATGAAAATTCTAATGCTAGTAGAAATGAAGAATACCAGCTTCAGTGAAGGAACTAACATTTTCATAGAGTTATTTCAAATCAAAGATATTAATGAATTTTCAGATCCTTGTTCACTTTTTATGCTCATTTTTCACATAGACATGGAACTCAGTTAAGAATAACTAGAGCATATGTTTTCAATAATTTAATATCTAAATTGAGTAAAGTAAGAACAGTTTCTTTTCCACTTTTTTATCATAATGCTATAACTTTTGAACTTGTATTAAACACTAATGCATTTCCATAAAAAGGATATCAGCATATATAACCAACTTAAAGGATTTTAAGGAAGTTTATAATAAAGAGATTTAAAAATGTATTTAATTTAATTACACAGAGGATATATCTGAGATTTATGTATGGGATGCCTTAAAAACATATTTAAATTGTAGAATAAAAAAATGGTATGTCCTTAAGAAAATGCAATGGAATAAAGATTTGATAGAAATAAAGGGCAAAATGAATACATTTACATAGATCAGTCAGAAAAGACATGATAATGTGATAAAATAAGTTGATGAATTAAGAAAAGTATTTAGAAATTTAAATCATAAAACTATGATAAATTTAGAGATGGCCAAGTTAATCAACTATTCCTTGAACCCAAAATCTATGCATAAATTAGCTTCCAGAACAAAAAATATTAATAAATCTACTCATATTAAGAAAATGTATTCACCTGAAAGTTAGAAAAGGGTAACAGATGAGGATGAATGGGATTTTCAAGAAATAATTAAAATGTTCATAAAATAACTCGCAAAAAGACAGACTGAAAGATGAACAAAAGGAATTAATAGATTAAAATAAGTCCAGCAAAAAGCTCTGGTCTCAAACAAAGAAAGGCACCAGAACGCCACAAGCACTGATCACAATTGTTTATTCCAATCGATAAAGTAAAGTAAAATAATCCACATGAAGTTGAGCGCTTTCATCCACTAGGGACTTCTTCAGAACACTTCTTTAAGACACTACTGCTCCATTAAATACTTTTAGAAATACATCACATGTAATTTCTCAATGAACATTTAAAGTGCAAGTGCATTAATATCCTAAGTTAAAAAATCCTTGGTTAAAAAATCCTGAGTTAAAAAAAAAACACTAATTTATGTACAAATATAATTCATTGTTGACTCTTCATTATTACCTTATTCATAAACTTTTTCATAAGTATTACTCAATATTTATCATATTTTTCATACAATTTCAGTGTTTCAGTGCAATTTATGGTGCCTGTGCAAATTGAGCTTCCAACTATAATTACAAACATTACTAAAGATTACAAAAGACATATGAATATGTATAATTGTGTCCACTAAATGTCTATGTATTCGTACAAATGCTACCCTTCTTATGTTCTGGACATCTATTTATTATTATTATTATTGTTGTCCAATATGGGTTTTATAGACACATATTCGTTAATACCAGGGTGTACTGATGCGTTTAGTTTTACCTGCCATCTCACTTCCTTCTCACTAACTAATTTCTTAATGTCCCCTCCTCTCACATTGCCTCTAACCAGTTCCAAAATTCCAAACCTAAAATTGGAACATTCCTTGTTGATTTTAAGATGTTTCCACAAGGCGTTGGTCTCATCCTTTCTCCTAATGCTATACTGATGGTCGTATATCCTATTGCGTAGGCATCTGATGGTCTTCCCTACATAAAAACAGGGACAATGTGTGCATGTAGCCATATACACCAAGTTGGTGGATCTACAATTCCCTTTTTGGAAGTGAATTTTGCTTTTGTTGAAATTCTGTAAAGTAAAGTTCTGTACTGTTGTTATGTACTGACACTGGGGGCATGTTCCACATTTCACTGTTCCCCTCTTATTATCTGGGTTGTTCTGTTTTTTCTCTAATAGGGACTTCAAGTTCTCTCCATTCCTGTATACAAAGCGGGGTACACCTCCAACTATATTCCAAATCCTTCTGTCTGCTCTTAATACCCTCCAGTTTTTTTGGATAATCCCTTTAATGTATTTACTATGGGGTCCATATTGAATGATACATGCTTTACCAAACCTGCTAGTTGTGTCAGTTATGGCCTCATAGTTGTTTTTGTTGTTATTAAGTGGAACAAGACTGGACCGTCCTCCCCCAAGTAGGGGTATGTACCTCTTACCCCATTGTTGCCATACATAGGTCTTGAGCTCGTTTATCATACCCTGTGGGTATGAAGAGTCAACAATGAATTATATTTGTACATAAATTTGTGTTTTTTTTTAACTCAGGATTTTTTAACCAAGGATTTTTTAACTTAGGATATTAATGCACTTGCACTTTAAATGTTCATTGAGAAATTACATGTGATGTATTTCTAAAAGTATTTAATGGAGCAGTAGTGTCTTAAAGAAGTGTTCTGAAGAAGTCCCTAGTGGATGAAAGCGCTCAACTTCATGTGGATTATTTTACTTTACTTTATCGATTGGAATAAACAATTGTGATCAGTGCTTGTGGCGTTCTGGTGCCTTTCTTTGTTTGAGACCAGAGCTTTTTGCTGGACTTATTTTATTTTTGTGGACTGTTCTCAAGTTTTATTCATCTAATTAATAGATTAACTCATATTAATGGCTGAAATTAAAAGTTACATTAATAAATTAAAACCTAATGAAGCACTTGGTAAGGATGGCATAATACCAGAATTATATAAATTATTACCTAAAGAAGCTTTAGATATTCCACATAAAGTCTTTCTTGCAGTTAAGCCCTTCCAGCTTGGAAGTACGCACTTATTTCCCAAATTGTAAAGACAGACAAAAATCCAGGAGAATGTTTCTCGTATAGACCAATTTTGTTTCTAAATATTAACTATAAAAATTTCATGGCCATATATGCTATTAGGTTGCAACCATTTTTACCATATTTGATTATTAATGATCAAACAGGATTTATAATAAACAGAAATGCTTATAACAATATTAAAAGAATATTAAACACAATAGATTTTTCAGACAACAATAAACAATGTTCAACTTTGTTAAGTTTAGATAACAATAGTGTTTCGACACTGTAAATTAAAAATATATATTTTCAGTCTTCGAGGAGTATAATTTCTCAACAAGTTTTACAGAACTAATTAATTTACTTCATGATAAATCTTTGGCTTACATACAAAATTGGTTCTTATAGAATCAATTCCATTTTTTTAAAGCAACTAAACAGGGTTGTCCACTTTCATCACTATTACTTATTCTAATTGTGGAACCTTGGGCCAATTATATAAAATCAAGAAAGGATATTAAAAGTTTACAGATAAATAATACATTAAATTCCAAAACATTATTATTTGCAGATGATATTTTTCTAAATTTAAATGATAAAAATTCTCTTAATGCTGTACATAATGCAATAAAGATATTTCAGAAAAAAATCTGGAACAAACATTTTACTTATAAATAAAAATATTAATGATATTGGAGAAAGATTTTTTAAATATGCAGAGGGAGATAAAATTATATATCTTGATATAACTCTAAAAGAAAACATTAAGCACACAGTAGAAGAAAATTATAAAAATAACTTAACTAGTATTAATGTTCTTATAAATAAATGGAATATGTTTCCTTTACCAAGGAAGAGAGACTTTCTTTAATAAAAATGATTATATTACCATAAGTTTCATATTTACTATAATTTCTATTACTAACATCATCTAAAAAAAGAGAATTTAGTTCTTTAATACTTAAATTCTTTTGGTATCCTAACAAGCCAAGATTGGGATTAAATCACCATACAAGGGATTAGTCCCTAGGTGGAACTGATATGCTAGAATAAAGTTATATTAATTTTTGTCAATTATAACAACAGTTTCCTTATGGCAAATAAAAAAACTATAATGCAAAATGGAACGATATATAAGAGAACATATGTATAGAACCAAATATGATACTTTTCACACAACATAATTAGATAAACAATAAGTTTCTATGAATCTTAAAGTATTACATTTTAGAAAATCAAAATATTATGATTAATTCTTCCTATATTACCACAATGTTAAAGATTTTTATAGCTTACATCTACAAAAATACAGTACATGGGGAATTTTTTTCTTGTTGTTTCCAATACCATATAAACAAAATAATATATATCTATATATATATATATATATATATATATATATATATATATATATATATATATATATATATACATACATACATACACATATATGTGTATATACATACATAAACACTTTGGATTTAAATACGTATATTTTTAATGATGGTAAATCTTTTCAGTCAAAAATATATAGGAAAGATACACATAGTAATGGATATCTACACTACGATAGTGCCCACTCATATAACACTAAAAGAGGAATAATAAAAGGGCAGTGCATTAGAGCAGCGAGAATGAAAACAACAAAGCAGGGTATGCTATCTGAACTTAATTTTATCAGCAAAGCATTCATAGAAAAGGGATATCCTAGAGATATGATAACAGATATTACAACATATGTGGCAAAAGAATGGGGTCAGAAATATCCCCCCGTACTTGGTATAGGACTTGATAGTAACAATGGAAAGCAACGTCATAATGGAAACGGTAAAGTGGAAAACAGTGAAAAGAGGCATCAAAAAGCCTGTATCTTGAAATATGGAGCATGTAGTAATAAAATCAAAGGTATAATCAACTCAAATTGGAATATCTTAACAAGCGACAGCAGTATAAAAGATAAAATACCAACCCTTCCTAGTTATGTGTATAAAACAGGAAACAATATTAAGAGAATTATAGAGCTCAATTATAATTCTAAAAATAGTACCAATCATAAAAAGATGGGTACCAGAAAATGTGTCAACTGTAATTACTGTAGTTTTATTTTTGAAGAGGCCTCAATTTCCCTCCATAATAATGTCAAAAGCAAAATTAGGTTTTGTAATGGCAACTGCTTGAGCCAACATGTTATATATTTAGCCCTGTGTAATACCTGCATGAATTATTACGTAGGGAAAACTGATAGACATTTGAAAAACAGAATATACGATCATTTATACTGTATTAAAAAGCTAGATATTAATAATGCCCTATCAAGACACCTTATGAATAACAGCAGCTGCACAGGGTTTAAGTTTGCCATCCTGGAAACAGTGAGACCAAACCCACGAGGGGGAAATACAAAGGCATTAGTGAGCGACAAAGAGGTCAGGTGGCAGATCAGATTAAATGCTGCAGTACCACCAGGACTCAATGAAGTAATACCTACAAAACCTTTGTTAAGACATTAGGTAACAACCATGGTACAACTTAAGGCCTACAGGCAAAGACCTATAAGTTATTTTATATTTACAAGTTGCACATTCATATGAGCATACACATTTATCTAGGATATGATTGAAGGCTGTGCAATGTACTACTTTCATACTACACTTTCTATTATTTCTATTACTATATTTTTTAATTATCATTAGTGACATTCATTAAACAGCTGCAAAAATGGGAGGTACATCATATTGTACTATACTAGCTTAATAGTCAGCACAAGTGTGCATGATAGAAATTGCAAATTTTATTCATACTGTTGTATTTTGAGTAAGTCAATATTTTCATCTTAGTATGGAATTTTCATATGGAAAACAACTTATATATGAAATGGAGATGTTCAAAGTATATATGAAGTTTTTTAACTTTATGACAATATGTTTTAAGCAACACAATATGTGCACTTTAAAGCACCTTGATTCAGTGTTTTTTAACTCATATATTTTTAATTGAATCTTTGATGGAATAATTGGGGTTTTAGGCGGGAAGTTTATGTATATAATGACAGTGAGGGCACAGTAATGTTGTTCTGATGAAGTCCATATGTATCTGGATGAAAGTGCTTAACAATTGCTGTTTTTTTTTACAATAAAATACGAGAGCTGTGTTTGGATCGCTGCCTGGATTCTTTTTTCCACTGGTTTCCAGTTGATTTTTATATAAGAGAACATATGTATAGAACCAAATATGATACTTTTCACACAACAAAATTAGATAAACAATAAGTTTCTATGAATCTTAAAGTATTATATTTTAGAAAATCAAAATATTATGATTAATTCTTCCTATATTACCACAATGTTAAAGATTTTTATAGCTTACATCTACAAAAATACAGTACATGGGGAAATTTTTTCTTGTTGTTTCCAATACCATATAAACAAAATAATATATATATATATATATATATATATATATATATATATATATATATATACACATACATACACACTTTGGATTTAAATACGATGTATAAATTTAAAGACAATCTGATACGCTGGTATCAACTGATGGATGGAAATAAACTACAAACCATAGAATATATAACCACTAAATTTAATATAAATAGGAATTGGGAGGGTGGCCTAATGGTTAAGGTGTTTGCCTTACAAACCCAAGGTGCAGGGTTTGAGTCTCACAAGGGATAATTGGCTAGGCTTAAAATAGCTCATAAGGGCCCTTAGCTTAGTACTTATCTATGAATCTATGAATCAAAGATATGTGGTTAGATATGCAAAATTTTAGGTATTCAATAGAAAAATAATATCAGTTTAAAACAACCAATAATAAGAATCATTGTTCCAAAATTCATGATTTATTAAAAACATTAATGCATTAGAAAGTAATTGAAAAATGACTTTTATCCAGAATATATAAAATCATTAAAAATGCAAAAGGATGTATTAAAGAGAATTATTGGGACTATTTCAAAAGTGTAAATAATTATTATCCAAGCAAGGAAGATAAAATATATATGTTGACATCTTCAAAACAAACTGCATCTTATATGTATATATATATGTGCATATATATATATATATATATATATATATATATATATATATATATATATATATATATATATATATATACACACATATATATATATATATATATATATATATATATATATATATATATATATATATATATATATATATATATATAAAGTGGAGAATATTTACATGGGACTTCATGCATAAAATCTTCATAACTCCACATAGGACAAAGTTAATATATAAGAAAAAGTGATTTGTTGGAGATGTAAGATTAGTAGTAAAGCAGATGGGCAACATATGCTTTTTGATTGCAGTCATTAAACCATTTTGGGAAATGATTGTTTTCTTGCAATCTTTACTTAATTATAAATTCATTCTAACCAAATTATTAATTTTGTCAATACATCAATACCTGAATGTGAAACAAAAGTAAACTACCCACTTCTATGAAGTATTCTATCAATAGCAAGAAAAATAATTACCAAGAATTGGAAGAATGAGCAAACACCAATGATGAAAGAATTTATAAATATGGCAGCCGATGTCTGCCAGTATGACCTTCTAACAATCAAGATGAAAACAACTAGAATTGCATCGTACACCATCTTCATAAAACTTAAAGAACTGCTAAATAAACAGGCATAAATATGTTAGTAACAAGATTTTTTTTCTTTCAATATATTTTCAAAATATGAAAAATTTTAGTTATATGGTAGACACCTTTGTAAATAGTTGTTTAGTTATGGTTTATTTTGTTTGTTTAAATGTTTCTATTCCTGCTATTACTTTAATGCAATATGTGCTACTTATTTATTAAAATGAATACAAATATTAAAAAAATAGATCATACAAAAGGGCCTGACCCAAACAAATAGCTGGTGTCAAAACTATGGACTAAAGCAATATGCAGAAATGTCTATGACCATATTCTTTAGCAAGTATGACTCCCCTTATAATTATCAAATTGACAACATACCCCTTAAAACTGATCCTGTAGTTAAAGATCTGCAACCCTATGTCAATAATGAACTTCAGTTTGATCACTGCATAGCCATTGCTATAAAGAAGTCCTTTTTTTATTGCCCAGCTTATACCAAAAGGCACCAAATCCAGAAATGTAATTGTTCCACTGCACTCATTAGGCTGATCATTCAGTATAATGCCCTTTCACTATGTGGCTGTCCAAACACTTCACAAAGCTGGATTGGCTACAGTGCATTGTCACAAAAAGGCCCTAATTTGTAAAAGCTATGCAGACATATAGAATTTTACATATAGAACTTTAATAGAACTTATTATATCAGACCCAAATGTATCATAAACACTCACTCAAGAGATCTCAATCTGTTTTGTAAAATAAATAGAACGTGTTTGAGGGATCAGTTTGTATCACAAAGAATACCACTTATATTGAAATATTTTCTTCTCATAGGTTCATAGGTTGATACTACGCTATCAGCCCTAGGGCCTATACAAGCCTAGCCATAACAATTCCCTGTCTATTTCTTCCCACATTATTTACTTTCCTGGACCCCTGTCTAGCAGGGCGACTGACGTGATCACTGGGGTGAATTTCCTTTCTCCCATCCAATCGTCAAGGTTCCTCTTGAAGAGGTCCAAAGAGGCACTCTGCTTGACATGTATGGGCAATCTATTCCAGAGTCTGGGGAGTCTCTGGGTCAGGAACCTATCCCTCCAGCATGTTTTGTTTATTGTGATGACAAGGTTTAGATCCCTGGAGCATGTAGCTCTGAGGGATTGGGATTTCTTTAAGTGTAGCATGTCCAACAGCTCTGGGTTTGACATGGCCTTGTATGTTAAGCAGAGATCGCCTCTGAGTAGATGATATGCGACAGAGTATAGCTGGAGTTTTTTAAGGCGGTCAGCTTAGGGCATCTGCTTTAGGCCTGTGATTCTTTTAGTGAGGTATTTCTGAGGCCTTTCCAGTTGTTGCAGATGTCTTGAGAGGTACATACCAAATGGTGCGTTGTATTCTATAATGGGTCTAATGAGGGATGAGTACAGTGGGACAATGACCTCCTTTTTTCTGGATGAAAAGCCCTTCATGATGAGGTGTGCCACATAGAAGGATTTCCTGACTGTTGTGGCAATGTGGTTATCGAAGGTGAGACCACTGTCCACCTGTGTCCCTAAGTCTCTTATCGCACTTTCTGTGTTTAGTGTACTGCCACCTATATGGTAATTCATGGATACATGTTTTTCCCAAAGGGATAACAATACATTTCTTGGCATTGAGCTTGAGCCCATGGCTCTGGCACCAAGCATCTGTTTCTGTAAGGCCCTTTTGTAGAGTATCCACATCATTTGGGGATTCAATAATGGCTCCCAGTGTGCAGTCATCTGCAAACTTTGTTAGCCAGAGTCCCTTAGTGTTGACCTGTACTTCAGAGAAGTAGATGCCAAACAAGAGCGGCCCCAGGACTGAACCCTGAGGTACTCCACTTGTCATTTGTCTGGAGCTGGATTTGGAGTCGGCTACTTTTACAGTGTGGGTTCTATCAGTAAGCCATTTAGCAACTCATTGGGTGACATAGGGATTAATGCCCAACTTAGTAAGTTTATCTATGATTCCAGAGTGGGGGATGGTGTCAAGGGCCTTAGCAAGGTCTAGATAGGCTGTGTGGACCACCTTACCCTTGTCCGTGGCTCTGGAGACTGATTCAAAGAAGTAAATCAGGTTCAGGAGACAAGATCGGCCCTTCACAAACCCAAACTGGGTGGGGTTCAGTGTTTGAAGGTTGCCAATGTCTTTGTTTATAAGTTCCATGATAATACGCTCCATGGCCTTGCAGATAAGGCTTGTCAGACTGATGGGACTGTAGTTTCTGGGATCCAAGGTGGATCTCCCCTTGTGGATTGGGATAACTGTAGCTCTGCGCCACTCAGTGGGCATGAAACCTGAGTTGAGGCTATGATTAAACATGACACTTAGGTGAGGTGCCAGTTTATATTGTAGTTCATGTAGTACACAGCCCGGGATGTCATCTGGTCCCATGGATGCTGTATTCTTGGCTTTAGAGAGTGCGTTTTGTACCTGTGTGGCCATTATTACTGGAATTTGGCAATCTTCCGGTATTGAGATGGGCCATTTAGGGGGTGAGAGGGGGGTGAAGTTGGCACTGAATCGATCTGCCAGGATATTGGCAATATCCTTCGGATCAGTATATTTAATGCCATTCTGTTTTAGCTCAGAGCAGATCTGAGCATTGCCATTTAGATTCTTGACATAGTTATAAAATGCTTTGTGGTTGTCTTTGGAATCTTTGGCAATTTTATTTTTGTAACTAGCTTTGGAGGATTTTATGAGGCATCTCAGTTTCTTACTGAGGCTAGTAAGGGAGTTTTTTGCATCCTGGGATTTTCCTCTTTTCTGCAAAAGTTTCTTCCTTTTGTTGTAAAGTTTGTTTATGGCAGGGGACCACCAGATTGACTTCCTTTTTTTGGATGAGAGCATTTTGGTTCTATTTGGGATGGCACGATTCACGCATGAGTGGATGTGCTCCACATACTTCTGTTGCTCTAGTCAAATGTAATTTCAATGAACAAATAGATAACCACAAATTCACTTCTGGTTTAACACCATCGTCTCTCATGACTAGGGGAAACATGTAAATGTCCCAGCATATCCTCATTTTGGCCTGTCTCTGGGTTGTTTGTATGTGAAAAATAAGGGCTAATTTCCATGGGAATGTAATGCTAAGCTTCTTAAGATCAATAGCTTAGGAAGTACTCTAAGAATCGATGAGCATATAAATCTATGAAAAAGATGCTGATGATCAAAATGTAAATGACTTTTTTCAAGGGAAGTTTGTACTAGGTGTGATTATACAATGGATTTGTCATGATGGTCTTATGAGCAGCTATTTTTTTTATAAAAATAGCATAGTTCTGCAAAACAACAGCATACACCTACACATTTTCTGTTCACATATAAGTTTTTACAACATGTATACTAGCACGTTTGTATTAAACAAAATTCTCAGAATCTAGGAGGATAATTAAATTTCAATGAACATCAATGGAAACAAAGCAATGCTGGTATACTCACATTTCAGAACTAACTAGAAAACAATTAATGCTTAGATGATTTTGTGAGAGAGAAATTGCTGAGCTCTACATGCATTCTGGATTTTTTTGGCAATAGTCTCATGAATTGTACCATTGGCCCCTTTAAATATGAGATAGTATTAGATTTTAATGCTTCACTCTTGGCCACTGAATTGTATATGAGGAATGACTGTCATTAAGAATCCAGCACTGCCTAAGATAATAGCCAATACCTGTCACACTCAAAAAAGCTTCACACTGTACAGCTACTGATCAGAATTATAATCATTGTTTCTCCAGGATTTTATTTACCTCATACTAAAGCCAATGCCTTCTGGTGCAGGCTTACTAACAGTAATTTGAACTTGACCAAGTTTATTTTGAACATAAACATACATAAGTGCACTACTATGTTATTTTCTATTTTTGGTACATTTGACTTCCAAGTGTCCATGTTGCTGTTGTGTTAGCCACTCAATAACAAGAAACAGTCCTGAAATTTATTGAAGCATAAGACTTGTGAGTGCAGTGAACTATATATATTTTTTCTTCTGTGGTTTACTACTCCTTTAGATCCATTAACACATATGCTATATCTGCTTTTTGTTGGTTCAAATTTTAGACCTCTAGCAAAAAGATCACTGCATTTTGTGTCTACAGGAAAGTTTGAAAAGTTATACACTTTAAAATCTTTTTTTAGCATTAATAACAATTTGGCATGTATTTATTTATTTATTTATTTATTTATTTTACATTTGTTTACCGGGATAGTCCATCTGGATACATGTCCATTTTCAGCAGAGGCCCGGGGAGAAAAGCGCTACAAAGACAAACTTACATAGATTACACAGAAGTTAGCAAACAATTATAAAAACAAAGTGATTATATACAATGGGTTAGTAGTGTTCCCTAGTAGGGTCTCACAATTGTCATAGAAAGACAATTAAAAAGTAATAGACATCAGATTGGAAGCAGAGCTTGTTGATGTAGTTACAAGTTATGATCATTGCAGAATATGCTTTTAGTTTATAACTTAATCAGGGTTGGTACATGTGCATAGCCAATTCACTTTGAGATACTGTCTGAGCTTTTTTTTGAAGAGACTTTTGGAGGATTGTAGGGTTATATAGTTTGGCAACGTATTCCAGGTTTTTCCAATGAAGTTGGCAAACAGGGATTCACCAGCAGAGTTATTAGCTTTGTGGGTTTGGACCAGTAGTTTATCGGCTGACCATAGGGATCTTAGATTGCTATATGGCTTAATAATATTTTTAAGTGAGGGGGTATCCTCTGGGTGGTACAAAATTTTGTGCGCTATTAAGAGTTGATTGAATTGAATTAAGCTAGGCAGTTCTAGCCATTCTAGTTGTTTAAGATTCTGGCAGTGGTGGGTTCTATAGGTGGAGCCAGTGGCGAATCTGGCAATATGATTGTAGCTATGGGACAGTTTACCTAGTTCAGATTTGTTGAGGTTTGAGAGTACAGGTGAGGCATATAAGAGAATAGAGAGTAGGTATGATCGGGCGATTGCAGTCTTAGCCAGTGGGGATAAAATTGTCTAATTTCTATACAGTGATTCAAGCTTCTAATTGATGGTCTGTATGGTTTTGTTGACCTGTAGGTCAAATTTGAGATTATTGTCTATGATAACCCCTAGCAGTTTGGTGTGATTATCTGGGGAAATAGTGGTATCATTGTTATATGTGACAGAGAATGAGTGTGGTGGATCTACTAGTGGGAGAGAAGAGTCTAAGTTTAGTTTTATTTGGGTTCAGAAGTAGGTGTTGATTGGTGAGCCAGTTCTTGATAGTGTTAAATGTAATTTGGGTTAAGATTTGCAAGTCGGATGGGGAGGTGGCTGAGCAGATGAGAGTAGAATCATCTGCGTATTGGATGCAGGTGGCTAAAGTAAAGTCATATCAGAAAAAAATGTCCCCTGATTTATTTCCAATTCCTGGTTTTCTGTACATGATTTTACCACAGTAGGTAGTCCCTCTGTCAAGGTTGTGTCAAGTTCCAGGCATGCCATTGGTGGCAGAATCATGGCATATATATATATATATGTGTTAATGGATCTAAAGGAGTATGTGAGGAAGCTGAACTTTAACATAATTTTTAATGACATATCTACAGCCATGACAGGGCTTGAGAATTTCAAGCAAATATATCCACAGATTCATCCCACACTTCAAATATTTGAGAAACTGTGTGACTTTGACATACATAATTCCCTAAGATTGAACTTGACACCTCACTCCAACTCACATACACACAGTAAAATGGATGCCAGCCAAATCGCACTGCCTATGCCTTACCATGTACAGGCTGTGTACTAAGTGCATCTGATAGAGTCACCTTGAAGCACTGTCCTCTCAACTGCTGCAGGCACAAGATAAGTCACTCTTCTTAACAACAAATGAATAGGGTAGTAGATTGTGGTAGCATATGTATGGTATTGCTGCATGTATGCAAGGGAATGGAGTGGGCTAACATGATAGCAGCATACAGCAAACAGCTGTGTGGGAGAACAGGAACTCACTGCCAAATACTGGCTACCCCAGAATATGCAGTAGGCCCCAAGCCACCAAAACCCACTGCACTATGTGAAGGACTTACAAGCAGCGGTGTCACAGGACAGATGCATGGATGTCAGTGTTGGAGTTCCATACGTACCTCTCAAACTGTTAGACCAAGAAATTTGTATAAAGCCATAAAGAAATGTGGGTCAAAGGCCCAAACCAAGGAGAATTGTTAAATATTGCCCTTACAAATGTGCACAGTTGATAGATTAACAGGTTTTGCAGTAGCATGAAATCGCTGAAGCGTAAGAAGTCTGAAATTCAAATGTCTGTCATTACTTTCTAACTTCAGTCTTAAATCATTTGTTAGTAATTTTCCAGACTACTGCAATGTTATGAGAAACTGACCCAAAATGTGTGTCAACATCTGGACATTCTGCGAAAATCTGTACAGTTGAGAGGTATGAGTCCCCTACCCCCCCCCCTCCACACACACACCCATCTTCCCATAGAACTGCAGTAACAGTTATGTTTGTAAGGTAACAGCAACAGACCACACATTCCCAGGGCTCTCCCAATCAACTTGCTAACATGTTCATTTTACACGATATGCAGAGGTCAATGTGTAATCTATTTGTGTGGTTAATAGTGTCAGGAAGTAAACAGTACTGACTGCTGGCTGCTGTGGCTCACTAGGCTAAGTATGTTACTGTGGGTAACAGGGTCCATGGTTCAAGATTGGCTGTGCCTACTCTTTTTAATGTCAGCTACACCTAGGGTAGGTATTCTACAGGCTGTTCAGAAGTCAATGTTTGTTACTGCAGGAAAGCTGGACAATGGAAGAACAAGGGGACACAGATATGGACAGTACACAGCTCTGAGTAACCTAGATGATGCCTACTAGAACAGCCAGTTGTGACAAATCAGTCTATCGCCAGGATACAAAGGTTGCCATGCCATGTAACTGTGTCAGTACTCACAGCAAGTGAGTGAGCACCATCCATCCCCCAGGAATGTCAGGGTTTCTCAGAATGTCTACACATATGCCTCATATATTTGTTCTGTTTGTCATAACATTGCATTTCTCTTGCAAACTATTGGATAAACAGGGCAGGTTGATGTGAAAATATCAATGACAGATGGTTGAGATGCAGACTTCATACCCATAAGAAAATGCAAGCTAATACAAAACCAGTCTGCCAACTGTCTACGTTTGGAAGTGCAATATTAAGATACTGCTCCCATGTCTGGCGCTTTGTCTGACTGTGACATATGGCCCTGTCAAGATGTCTGCCTGTAAGAGTTTGCAAGGTATGACCAACATGTAGCCTTTGAAGAACAGTGCAACACAAACTATCTGGGGACCACAGCAGATGCATGGGGCACAATGCTGGCCATCTTGCTAAATAGGTGCAGTCAGAGGTGTATAGTTGGTAACACTGTGCGATGTTATGACTTTTACCACAGTCACACCATAACTACAGCTATATAAGAGCAGCAACTGTGGACAAAGCCTGCAACTGCAGCAGGGCAGGACAAAGAGACACATATAAGGAGAAGGAGGAACCATTGGCCACACAAACATAGAATATGCAGACTAGAACACTTTTGAGCAGTAGCATGAGTTTCCTGCAGTATATGGAGTCAGTAAACAAATGTCTGTCAGTGGTTCCTCACCTTAACCTCTACTGATCTGCCACTTACATACCAGAACATCACAGTGCTGCAAAAAATGTACCTAACATATTAGGCAAAACTCGGCTCAGTCCAATACACTCTGTACCCACCCTAGATATGATTCAGTTAATAAGGATAGCATGCTGGACTGTTTACAGAGGCTTATCAGCTAATCAACTGTAGCACAGAAAATCCTGAACAGGTAGGTCTGGACTGGAGTCCCACTCTTACTAGTGATGGTCATACTGGGCATGATCCTACACTTAGTTACTTTCAGACCATGTCTGAACCTACTTCTGACTACAGAACTGGGATGTACATATATCCCTTCTGCATGCAGACAGCTATGTACACCTTAACTGTCTATCCCCACCCCATCAGATGTGTTTACACCCATCTATCCATATGTGGTACGTATAAGATTTATGTGGACCTATTGACTGTGATATATATGCAGATATATATAGGTAACATATACAAATATATAATTTACAGAGAGGTAGAGATGGGGGAAGAGAGACAGACAGATAGAGAGACACCCTAAAAGGCATAGACTGATGTACTGCAACAGCCACATGTACACCAATTTTAACCAGTAGCATGTGCAAATAGTATGGTGAGGCCCATTGTGTAAAAGTAGGTAGGGAGTGGTTGTAATCTCACATCAGGTGTCATGTGTTTTTGTGTGTGTGTGTGTGTGTGTGTGTGTGTGTGTGTGTGTGTGTGTGTGTGTGTGTGTGTGTGTGTGTGTGTGTGTGTGTGTGTGTGTGTGTTTCTGTATGTATTACACATACAGCAGAATACACACACCCAACAGGCCTATGTCTATATAATGGCCACCCATATTTTGGCCTTGTAATTACTGTTATCCACAACAGTGGTCTCCCTGGCATCAGCTAATGGTGTCATACACCCCAACAGCACTGGCAGACACTCTCTATGTGTGTAATTCCGGTGATGCATGTAATAAATACATAGTGCTGTAATGTAGACAGTTAGATAGATAGTGGTTCCATTCCCAACAATGCTAAATGAGTGTGTGCGCGTGTGTGTGTGTGTGTGTGTGTGTGTGTGTGTGTGTGTGTGTGTGTGTGTGTGTGTGTGTGTGTGAGTCTGTATAAGTATACTCTCTTGTGGCTTTGTCTGTTTCCTGCCTATGTGTGCACAATGCCAATGCATTTTGAGGTCTGTTCCACCCTGTTAACTCCCCATTTCCCTACTTTACAGGACCTGCTGATTTCATCCACCTTAGATACAGCATTGGACACTTTGTAGGTGTATAAGTTCTGTGGTGCACACAATAAGTACATAGCACTATAGTACATACAATTAGATTGGTAGGTGTTCTAATCTCAAGACAGCCAAAGGTGTGTGTGTGTGTGTGTGTGTGTGTGTGTGTGTGTGTGTGTGTGTGTGTGTGTGTGTGTGTGTGTGTGTGTGTGAAGCATATTCCCCTGTGGGTGGGAGTGTGTGTTGGTTATACCATTTTAAGACCTGTTTCACCCTGCTGACTCCCCTCATTGCATTAATATACAGGACATGGTGATGTCATCCACCTTAGATGTACTGTTTGACATTTAGCAGACCATACCTTTCAACTGTATACAGTTTTGCAGAATGCTAAGATGATTGCCTCATATATTTGAACTGGGTGTCATGAAATTGTGGTATCCTGGCAAATCATTGGCAAATGATTACAAGTTCAAGTCAGAAAAGAAAGACAAACAGCTGAGTATCAGACTTCATACCCTTCGCAAAACTAATGGTAATACAAAACCTGTCATTCTATCAGTGCCTAAGTTTGTAAGAGCAATATGTAAAAACGTACCCTATTTTTGGGCCTGTACTCCCCATTATTGATGGCTTTGTCCACATGTACTGTTCTAAGAGGTTGAGAGGTACACCCCAGGCCTATAGACTCTGTGGTGTATGCAGTAAGGGCATAGCACTGTAGTACATACAACTAGATAGGTAAGGGTTCAATACTGGCAACCGTGTGAGTGTATGTGTCTGCGTATGCATATCCACTATAGCAGCATGGCTGTCTTAACTTTGTGTAATGCATATACCATTTTGTGTGCCTGTGCCACCTTGTTAACTCTACCATCATCAACCTATTCATAGCCTACACAGGTCATGCTCCTTAGATGCAGAGTTTCACATTTTCAAACACAACAGTACTGTGGCACGTGATATGTATAGAGAGTTATAGTGTGCATAAATAGATAGATATGTGTTGTAATTCTAAAAGTTGCAACTCTTTCTGCATGAGTGTTGGAATGCATGCCATTCTGCAGCAGTGTGTGTGTGTGCGTGAGTGCGTGTGTGCATGTGTGTGTATGTGTGTGTGTGTGAGTGACATGGTCATACCATTTTAAGTGCCTGTTAACACCCCAGTCACAATTTTGACAGCACCTGCAGATGTCAACCACCTGAATAGTAGTGGCAGATACTGCAAAACT